>NC_140014.1:39000797-39031791 GCF_964263955.1 Coregonus lavaretus
AAAAACCTATTTTCACTTTGTCATTATGGGGTATTGTGTGTAGATTGAGAAAAAACAAAACAAATGTAATCCATTTTAGAATAAGGCTGTAATGTAACAAAATGTGGGAAAAGTCAAGGGGTCTGAATACTTTCCGAATGCACTGTATGTGGGAATGATGATTGTAAACAGACAGCGCATTCAGTATCAGAAGTAAAAATACAGCCAGACTGGCCTGCTACTGTGCCTGTCTAGACCTTATAAACTGCCCAGAGTAGGACCCACAACTGATCCAAATGGAATTAGACCCACAACTGATCCAAATGGAATTAGACCCACAACTGATCCAAATGGAATGAAACACTCAAATCACAGGGCTTTTGTGCCTTTATTCAAATTGCATTTTTACTGCAGCCTAGAGTAGAATTTTGTACTCACTTCAAAACAATAATGCAATTATTCATTGCATTGTGGTGTTGCAGGCTACTATAGTCTAGGTAGGATAATTGTATTGTCCCTAAACAAAGATCAATAGGGGAGATTTCTGAGCTGAGTGATTCATGTCTTCACGGTTCTTTCATGGGCAATGATGCACCTGGCCTGTCCCCTATTCCTCCTTGTTCTTGAGGATTTATATAGAAAATTGGTGCAGCTTTCAATGTGTTTATGTGTGGTATGATTGCAAGTTAGCCTATTGCAGATCTGGTCAAATGATCCAGCCACCACTATTGTCACTATGAGTGGTGGATAGAGGACAGGACTATACTGACCTGGGCAGGGTAGACAGTTAGACTGGTAGACTATACTGACCTGGGCAGGATAGACAGTTAGACTGGTAGACTATACTGACCTGGGCAGGATAGACAGTTAGACTGGTAGACTATACTGACCTGGGCAGGATAGACAGTTAGACTGGTAGACTATACTGACCTGGGCAGGATAGACAGTTAGACTGGTAGACTATACTGACCTGGGCAGGATAGACAGTTAGACTGGTAGACTATACTGACCTGGGCAGGATAGACAGTTAGACTGGTAGACTATACTGACCTGGGCAGGATAGACAGTTAGACTGGTAGACTATACTGACCTGGGCAGGGTAGACAGTTAGACTGGTAGACTATACTGACCTGGGCAGGATAGACAGTTAGACTGGTAGACTATACTGACCTGGGCAGGATAGACAGTTAGACTGGTAGACTATACTGACCTGGGCAGGATAGACAGTTAGACTGGTAGACTATACTGACCTGGGCAGGATAGACAGTTAGACTGGTAGACTATACTGACCTGGGCAGGATAGACAGTTAGACTGGTAGACTATACTGACCTGGGCAGGATAGACAGTTAGACTGGTAGACTATACTGACCTGGGCAGGATAGACAGTTAGACTGGTAGACTATACTGACCTGGGCAGGATAGACAGTTAGACTGGTAGACTATACTGACCTGGGCAGGATAGACAGTTAGACTGGTAGACTATACTGACCTGGGCAGGATAGACCGTTAGACTGGTAGACTATACTGACCTGGGCAGGATGGACCGTTAGACTGGTAGACTATACTGACCTGGGCAGGATGGACCGTTAGACTGGTAGACTATACTGACCTGGGCAGGATAGACAGTTAGACTGGTAGACTATACTGACCTGGGCAGGATAGACAGTTAGACTGGTAGACTATACTGACCTGGGCAGGATAGACAGTTAGACTGGTAGACTATACTGACCTGGGCAGGATAGACAGTTAGACTGGTAGACTATACTGACCTGTGGAATAGTAAAAGTTAGAACATGGAAAAGCGTGGTGCAGAAGGGAAGTACCAATACACCTTGATAGGGGAGGGGCCTGCAAGTGTGGATGGAAGAAATGATATAGTAAAACCTATAATAGAGTGAATGTTAACCAATAAAAAACCACAGAACCCTCCCCTGTGCCCAATGAAAAACCACACAACCCTCCCCTGTGCCCAATGAAAAACCATACCCTCCCCAAAGCGAAAAAAAAAGTTTGACAACCCTCCCCTATTTTGGAACACCCCTACACCCAGTAGATTGCGATTTGTCCCTTAGGCCTCGGAGGTGTAGGTTCAGGCTGAGGCTCAGAATTAGAATAATAATCATCAGAAATGTCATGGTCCTCTGTAGCTCAGCTGATAGAGCACGGCGCTTATAACGCCAAGGTAGTGGGTTCGATCCCCGGGACCACCCATACACCAAAAAAATAAAAAAACTTTTTTTTTTTTATGTATGCACGCATGACTGTAAGTCGCTTTGGATAAAAAGCGTCTGCTAAATGGCATTAAAAAAAATATATATATATATATATATATATATATATATATAAATAAATGATTAATTTCTTCCCCACCATCTGAGTCGTTTTCATTCAGATTTTGTAGCAATGCTAACGCAGCATGTGCATTCATTCCTCTTGGTCTTCTTGCCATTGTAAATGACGCATACTCTCACTGTGTACTCAAAGTAGGCCAGAGTAGACTGATAAGACTGATATAGGGTATATACCATTATGAGATGATAATTAGAATAGATCAATACAATAGAATGGCCCGCCCTGTTCTTCATTCACAATTGGTGATTACATAATTATGCATCGTTCGCATCCCGTCTCTCATCAACTCACCCATTCTCCCCCTTTCTCCCCCATCATTCTTTATTTCATTAATTTCATCGTTTTTATATCTGTGAAATTAGTTCAGTTATATCTGTATAGTTTAGGTTCTGTTTCGAGACAATTATCGGGGTGATTATTAACTGGGCATTAAACTTCAGCTATCAGCACCTTCAACTACTGGGAGAAAGAGTGGAGGCTGCAGAGCATGCCGTCGGGAGAAGAAACTACTATTCAATTCAATTCAATTCAATTCAAAGGGCTTTATTGGCATGGGAAACGTATGTTAACATTGCCAAAGCAAGTGAAATAGATAATAAACAAAAGTGAAATAAACAATAAATATTAACAGTAAACATTACACACACAGGTTTCAAAGGAATAGAGACGTTTCAAATATCATATTATGTCTATATACAGTGTTGTAACGATGTGCAAATAGTTAAAGTACAAAAGGGAAAATAAATAAACATAAATATGGGTTGTATTTACAATGGTGTTTGTTCTTCACTGGTTTCCCTTTTCTTTGCCCAGGTCCTTTTATAAAGTCACCAGAACCATCTCACAGTCATTCTCCCCCCCCAAAAATTGTACGTCCCTCCGTGACCTATAGTAATCTGATTTTATGGTTGAAAGGTAGGCTGCAACTGCAATAGGCTTTACGGCTGTATAGTTGTCACTACAATTTATTTGATTATTGAGGAATAGGCCTTTCTAAATGCCTCATGAGTTTACAACTGTTTTATCCCAACCTCATCATAACCCAAAATATAAGGTTGTAGCCTAGACCTGAATATGTATTTGTAAACAAGAAATGCTCGAATTGGTTGAATCAACGTTGTTTCCATTTCATGTTGACCAAAAATGCTATGTGATGATGTTGAATTAACATGGAAAACTGGTTGGATTTGCAAAAAGTCATCAAGGTAAGGCAATTTCGTGTTTTTTTCAACCAACTTTTAACCTAAATCCAATGACATGGTGACACTTTTTTTGTAGATTTCATGTTGAAATCAATTCAGTTGACAATTAATCCAAATATAAATCAAAACTAGTGGGTAGACTACTGAACACGTCCAGGCGATTCAGTCTCAACCACAGGGGTCTACAATAAATGCTTATTTTTCATTAAATAATATTCTAAATGTGCAGAAGAAGCGACTTAATAAGCGTGTTTGCACTGATGGAGGGACATGATATGCGATGCCCGCGCGCAGAACGCTGCACCTGTCCTTGATACGCACGCAATTGCGCTGTGGGGCATGATAAAAATGTAGTTTTCAGAAGATAAAAAGTACGAATCGGTTTTAGCCTATCTAAAGAAGGCCTACGTGTGTACAAATGGTAGACCCGCTGTCTAAGTAGACTAGGGAACTCACAACCCACCACACAGCTCCAATAACAGAACCTACCAAAACACACATAAAAAAAATAAAAAATAATTGCAGAACTTTGAAAAAGAAAACAAAAAGAAAACATCTACAGAACAGCAATATTGTGCAGTGGCTACTTTTCATGAAATCGTGATCTAACCTTGTCTCACCACAGAGAAGCAGCAGGTAGTTCTGTCTTCTGAAGGGGAATCCGCATCCGAATGAACAATAGTAAAATAAATTGTTCAGCACTTTCATACACTAATCTATATACAGTCTACACCGGGCAGCTGCCAGCGTCCCTTCTATAAGAGATATAAGAGATTGAATAAAGTGGAATCATCACCCAGTCTTTATCCTCTCACACAAGCAAGCACACGTAGCCTACAGTACATGCGCGCACCTACACACACACACACACCGGTCCACACACACCGGTCCGGTAAACGTTAAAGACCGCCACTTACTTATTCTCTAGCCGATGCCCTCTGCTCTCCGCTCCTCACAAGACGTTCTCGCCGTGATTACTGGAATGTTTTCTCTCCTTTTCCTGTTTTCTCTCCTTCTCTTCCTTTGCCTCTGTTGGTGTTCACATGCAGGTGCGCGCAGGGCGGACGTTTCCACATGGCACCAGAGCCAAGACCTCTCTCTCGCTCTCTCTCTCTCTCTCTCTCTCTCTCTCTCTCTCTCTCTCTCTCTCTCTCTCTCTCTGTCTCTCTGTCTTTTTCTCTGTCTCTCTCTCTCTCGCTCACTCACTCTCTCTGTCTTTCTCTCTCTCTCTCTCTCTCTCTCTCTCTCTCTCTCTCTCTCTCTCTCTCTCTCTCTCTCTCTCCTCTCTCTCTCTCTCTCTCTCTCTCTCTCTCTCTCTCTCTCTCTCTTTCTTTCTGTTTGACTGGCCCATTTTACTTTCTCACTGAGAGGCCCCTGACAGAGTAAATAGAGCAGAGAGAGGAGAGCGGGAGAGAGGTAGGGAGGAGAGGAGAGAGGGATAGAGGTAGGGGAGGAGAGGAGAGAGGGAGAGAGGTAGGGGAGGAGAGGAGAGAGGGAGAGAGGTAGGGGAGGAGAGGAGAGAGGGAGAGAGGTAGGGGAGGAGAGGAGAGAGGGAGAGAGGTAGGGGAGGAGAGGAGAGTGGGAGAGAGGTAGGGGAGGAGAGGAGAGAGGGAGAGAGGTAGGGGAGGAGAGGAGAGGGGGAGAGAGGTAGGGGAGGAGAGGAGAGAGGGAGAGAGGTAGGGAAGGAGAGGAGAGAGGGAGAGAGGTAGGGAAGGAGAGGAGAGAGGGAGAGAGGTAGGGAAGGAGAGGAGAGAGGGAGAGAGGTAGGGGAGGAGAGGAGAGAGGGAGAGAGGTAGGGGAGGAGAGGAGAGAGGGAGAGAGGTAGGGGAGGAGAGGAGAGCGGGAGAGAGGTAGGGGAGGAGAGGAGAGAGGGAGAGAGGTAGGGGAGGAGAGGAGAGAGGGAGAGAGGTAGGGAAGGAGAGGAGAGAGGGAGAGAGGTAGGGAAGGAGAGGAGAGAGGGAGAGAGGTAGGGGAGGAGAGGGGATGGAGAGGAGGAGAGATGGGGAGAGGTAGGAGGAGAGAGGGGAGAGGGGAGAGGAGGAGAGATGGGGAGAGGAGTAGATGGGGGGGGGGGGGTTAGGGGAGGAGAGGAAGAGTCCGGGGGCTCTCTGGGTTGATGGTGGGATGAAATTGCTTCCAGCAAATTCAGAAAAGTGCTGTTGGACACCAACAGCATGGTACTACTGATCTCAGAGGGCTTGGGTGTCATCATACTTGCAGCATTAATGAATAAATTAATGAATTAATGGTTCATTTTCGTACATTTACTGCAGTGTTTCCCAACTCCAGTCCTCGACTACCCCCAGCACACTCATTTGTGTAGTTGCCCCGGACAAACTCACCTGATTCTGATGAGTCTGAATTTCTTGAAGTACATAAAGGTGTACCACAGCAGTTGATTTTGGGACCTGTTCTCTTCACTATTTATATAAACACCATTGGTCAATCTGTAAAAAATTGTAAACGTCATGTACACTGAACAAAAATATAAATGCAACATGCAACATTTTCAAAGATTTTACTGAGTTACAATTCATTTAAGGAATCAGTCAATTTAAATGAATTCATTAGACCCTAATCTATGGATTTCACATGACTGGGAATACAGATATGCATCTGGTAGGGGTGTGGATCAGAAAACCAGTCAGTATCTGGTGTGACCACCATTTGCCTCATGCAGCGCGATACATCTCCTTCGCATAGAGCTGATCAGGCTGTTGGTTGTGGCCTGTGGAATGTTGTCCCACTAATCTTCAATGACTGTGCGAAGTTGATGGACATTGGCGGGTACTGGAAAACGCTGTAGTACACGTCAATCCAGAGCATCCCAAACATGCTCAGTGGGTGACATGTCTGGTGAGTATGCAGGCCATGGAAGAACTGGGACATTTTCAGCTTCCAGGAATTGTGTACAGATCCTTGAGACATGGGACCGTGCATTTTCATGCTGAAACATGAAGTGATGGCAGCGGATGAATGGCACGACAATTGGCCTCAGGATCTCGTCATGGCATTCAGATTGCCATCGATAAAATGCAATTGTGTTGCCGGGACTCATCCGTGAAGATCACACTTCTCCAGCGTGCCAGTGGCTATCGAAGGTGAGCATTTGCCCACTGCAGTCAGTTACGATGCCAAACTACAGTCAGGTCAAGACCCTTATGAGGACGACGAGCACGCAGATGAGCTTCCCTGAGACGGTTTCTGACAGTTTGTGCAGAAATTCTTCGGTTGTGCAAACCCCCTGTTTCATCAGCTGTCCAGGTGGCTCGTCTCAGACCATCCCACAGGTGAAGAAGCCGGATGTGGAGTTCCTGAGCTGGCGTGGTTACACGTGGCCTGCGGTTGTGAGGCCGGTTGGACGTACTGACAAATTCTCTAAAACGACATTGCTTATGGTAGAGAAATTAACATTAAATTCTCTGGCAACAGTTCTGGTGGAGAATCCTGATGTCAGCATGCCAACTGCACGCTCCCTCAAAACGAAATACATGTTGTTTTTAAACTCTCTAAAGAATGTTTCAGATGAATTACATGTTCACTCATAAGTTCTCCAATCAAACGTGTTCCTGCATATAAATACAGGCATTTGGATTGATATGGATTTGACGTTTAAAAAACATATAGATCAAATCAAATTCAAATAAAATAAAATGTATTTATAAAATGGTGACTAGGAAAAACTTCCTAGAAAGGCAGGAACCTAGGAAGAAACCTAGAGAAGAACCAGGCTCTGAGGGTTGGCCAGTCCTCTTCTGGCTGTCAGTACCTCTGGAGTAAATGTCAGTTGGCTTTTCATAGCCGAGCATTCAGAGGTCGAGATAGTAGGTGCGGTAGAGAGAGAGAGAGAGTGAGGGAGAGAGAGAGTCGAAAACAGCAGGTCCAGGACAAGGTAGCACGTCCGGTGAACAGGTCAGGGTTCCATAGCCGCAGGCAGAACAGTTGAAACTGGAGCAGCAGCACGACCAGGTGGACTGGGGACAGCCAGGAGTCATCAGGCCAGGTAGTCCTGAGGCATGGTCCTAGGGCTCAGGTTCTCCGGGAGGGGAGGGAGAGAGGGAGAGAGAGAGAATTAGAGGGAGCATACTTAAATTCACACAGGACACCAGATAAGACAGGAGAATAACACCAGACATAACAGACTGACCCTAGACCCCCGGCACATAGACTATTTGTATTTGTATTTATATTTATTATGGATCCCCATTAGCTGCTGCCAAGGCATCAGCTACTCTTCCTGGGGTCTGGCAAAAATAAGGCAGTTATTCCAGATGTGGAATAGAGTTCCATGTAGTCATGGCTCTATGTAGTACTGTGCGCCTCCCATAGTCTGTTCTGGACTTGGGGACTGTGAAGAGACCTCTGGTGGCATGTCTTGTGGGGTATGCATGGGTGTCTGAGCTGGTTTCTAGTCGTTTAAACAGACAGCTCGGTGCATTCAACATGTCAATACCTCTCACAAAGACAAGTACTGATGCAGTCAATCTCTCCTCCACTTTGAGCCAGGAGAGATTGACATGCATATTATTCATGTTAGCTCTCTGTGTACATCCAAGGGCCAGCCGTGCTGCCCTGTTCTGAGCCAATTGCAATTTTACTAAGTCCCTCTTTGTGGAACAGTAGTCCAGGTGTGACAAAACTAGGGCCTGTAGGACCTGCCTTGTTGATAGTGCTGTTAAGAAGGTAGAGTAGCGCTTTATTATAGACAGACTTCTCCCAATCTTAGCTATTGTTGTATCAATATGTTTTGACCATGACAGTTTACAATCTAGGGTTACTCCAAGCAGTTTAGTCACCTCAACTTGTTCAATTACCACATTATTTATTACAAGATTTAGTTGAGGTTTATGGTTCAGTGAATGATTTGTCCCAAATACCATTCGTTTTTTAAATATTTAGGACTAACTTATTCCTTGCTACCCATTCTGAAACTAACTGCAGCTCTTTGTTAAGTGTTGCAGTCATTTCAGTCACTGTAGCAGCTGACGTGTATAGTGTTGAGTCATTCGTATACATAGACACACTGGCTTTACTCAAAACTTCTGTTAGACAGGTAACTTTTTATCCACAAAATAGCAGGGGTTGTAAAGCCATAACACATTCGTTTTTCCAGCAGCAGATCATGATCGATACTAATCGATAAGTAAGTGCTGAAAGTCTGTTGTCAATTTGTTTACTGTAAAATAGCATTGCATCTGCTCAAACACGATTTTTTCCAAAACTTTACTAAGGGTTGATAACAGGCTAATTGGTCGGCTATTTGAGCCAGTTGAAGCATAGATACTGGAGGCTGAGATGGGGGGGGTCAGGGGACACTGGGGCCACTGTGGCCCTGTTTGACAATACCCCCGGACAGGGTCAACCAGGCAGGATATAACCCCACCCACCTTGCCAAAGCACAGCTGGTTAAGAAGCAAAAATGTTAAATTGTATTTTTCTACAGAAGGAGATCGTGCCTTTCTCTAAGCAGTAGGAAGCAGATTATTCAGTCAACCTTTTTATCTTGATTATGGTGATATGATTTATCAAAGTGCAGCTGGTACTACTCTAAATCCTTTGGATGCCATCTACCATAGTGCCCTTCGTTTTGTTTACAGGTGATAGTTTGGATACCCTTCACCGCATCCTGTATCAAAAGGTTGCCTGGACTTCGCTAAAGACCCATAGATCTCTACATTACTCCCTTTTTGTTTACATAACCTTCCGTCTTATCTAATTTGGCTGTTGAAGTATAGACACCTGAGTTGCCTAACCCGGTCACAGGATTGGTTAACTCTTGAGGTTCCTAGGGTCTCCACCGAGCTAGGTAAATTGGCTTTTAGTTTTAATGCACCGTGTATTGCTGGAACAAAATCATGTTGATGTTCTGGTGCCGTTCTGGCAATTTAAAGTATTGATTGGGGACTTATTTGTGGAGGAATGTAACAGTTTTTCTGGGTGATTTGTGATGTTTTATTGTGCTCCTCATGACTGTGTTTTTGTATTTTAATATAGAGTATATATACAGTACCAGTCAAAAAATTTGGACACACCTACTCATTCTATGAAAAAAACTATGAAATAACACATGGAATCATGTAGTAACCAAAAAAGTGTTAAATAAATCAAAATATATTTTAGATTTTAGATTCTTCAAAGTAGCCACCCTTTGCCTTGATGACAGCTTTGCACAGTCTTGGAATTCTCTCAACCAGCTTCACCTGGAATGCTTTTCAAACAGTCTTGAAGGAGTTCCCACATATGCTGATCACTTGTTGGCTGCTTTTCCTTCACTCTGCGGTCCAACTCATCCTAAACCATCTCAATTGGGTTGAGGTCGGATGATTGTGGAGGCCAGGTCATCTGATGCAGCACTCCATCACTCTCCTTTCTGGTCAAATAGCCCTTACACAGTGTTGGGTCATTGTCCTGTTGAAAAACAAATTATAGTCCCACTAAGCGCAAACCAGATGGGATGGCGTATCGCTGCAGAATGGTTAAGTGTGCCTTGAATTCTAAATAAATCACAGACAGTGTCACCAGCAAAGCACCCCCACACATCACACCTCCTCCTCCATGCTTCACGGTGGGAACCACACATGCGGAGATCATCCTTTCACCTACTCTGCGTCTCACAAAGACACGGCGGTTGGATCCAAAAATCTCCAATTTGGACTCATCAGACCAAAGGACAAATTTCCACTGGTCTAATGTCCATTGCTCGTGTTTCTTGGCCCAAGCAAGTCTCTTCTTATTATTGGTGTCCTTTTGTAGTGGTTTCTTTCCAGCAATTCGACCATGAAGGCCTGATTCACACAGTCTCCTCTGAACAGTTGATGTTGAGATGTGTCTGTTACTTGAACTCTGTGAAGCATTTATTTGGGCTGCAATCTCTGAGGCTGGTAACTCTAATGATCTTATCCTCTGCAGCAGAGGTAACTCTGGGTCTTCCTTTTCTGTGGTGGTCCTCATGAGAGCCAGTTTCATCATAGCGCTTGATGGTTTTTGCGGATTGACTGACCTTCGTGTCATAAAGTAATGATGGACTGTCGTTTCTTTTTGCTTATTTGAGCTGTTCTTGCCATAATATGGACTTGGTCTTTTACCAAATAGGGCTATCTTCTGTATACCAACCCTACCTTGTCACAACACAACTGATTGACTCAAATGCATTAAGGAAATACATTTCACAAATTAACTTTTAACAAGGCCCACCTGTTAATTGAAATACATTCCAGGTGACTACCTCATGAAGCGAATGCCAAGAGTGTACAAAGCTGTCATCAAGGCAAAGGGTGGCTACTTTGAAGAATCTCAAATATAAAATATGTTTTGATTTGTTTAACACTTTTTTGGTTACTACATGATTCCATATGTGTTATTTCATAGTTTTTTTCATAGAATGAGTAGGTGTGTCCAAATTTTTGACTGGTACTGTATATACAGTGGGGAGAACAAGTATTTGATACACTGCCGATTTTGCAGGTTTTCCTACTTACAAAGCATGTAGAGGTCTGTAATTGTTATAATAGGTACACTTCAACTGTGAGAGACGGAATCTTAAACAAAAATCCAGAAAATCACATTCTATGATTTTTAAGTAATTAATTTGCATTTTAATGCATGACATAAGTATTTGATCACCTACCAACCAGTAAGAATTCCGGCTCTCACAGACCTGTTAGTTTCCTCCTGTTCTCCACTCATTACCTATATTAACTGCACCTGTTTGAACTCGTTACCTGTATAAAAGACACCTGTCCACACACTCAATCAAACAGACTCCAACCTCTCCACAATGGCCAAGACCAGAGAGCTGTGTAAGGACATCAGGGATAAAATTGTAGACCTGCACAAGGCTGGGATGGGCTACAGGACAATAGGCAAGCAGCTTGGTGAGAAGGCAACAACTGTTGGCGCAATTGAAGAAGTTCAAGATGACGGTCAATCACCCTCGGTCTGGGGCTCCATGCAAGATCACCTCGTGGGGCATCAATGATCATGAGGAAGGTGAGGGATCAGCCCAGAACTACACGGCAAGACCTGGTCAATGACCTGAAGAGAGCTGGGACCACAGTCTCAAAGAAAACCATTAGTAACACACTACGCCGTCATGGATTAAAATCCTGCAGCACACGCAAGGTCCCCCTGCTCAAGCCAGCGCATGTCCAGGCCCGTCTGAAGTTTGCCAATGACCATCTGGATGATCCAGAGGAGGAATGGGAGAAGGTCATGTGGTCTAATGAGACAAAAATATAGCTTTTTGGTCTAAACTCCTCTCGCCGTGTTTGGAGGAAGAAGAAGGATGAGTACAACCCCAAGAACACCTTCCCAACCGTGAAGCATGGAGGTGGAAACATCATTCTTTGGGGATGCATTAGTGCAAAGAGGACAGGACGACTGCACCGTATTGAGGGGAGGATGGATGGGGCCATGTATTGCAAGATCTTGGCCAACAACCTCCTTCCCTCAGTAAGAGCATTGAAGATGGGTCGTGGCTGGGTCTTCCAGCATGACAACGACCCGAAACACACAGCCAGGGCAACTAAGGAGTGGCTCCGTAAGAAGCATCTCAAGGTCCTGGAGTGGCCTAGCCAGTCTCTAGACCTGAACCCAATAGAAAATCTTTGGAGGGAGCTGAAAGTCCGTATTGCCCAGCGACAGCCCCGAAACCTGAAGGATCTGGAGAAGGTCTGTATGGAGGAGTGGGCCAAAATCCCTGCTGCAGTGTGTGCAAACCTGGTCAAGACCTACAGGAAACGTATGATCTCTGTAATTGCAAACAAAGGTTTCAAATATTAAGTTCTGCTTTTCTGATGTATCAAATACTTATGTCATGCAATAAAATGCAAATTAATTACTTAAAAATCATACAATGTGATTTTCTGGATTTTTGTTTTAGATTCCGTCTCTCACAGTTGAAGTGTACCTATGATAAAAATTACAGACCTCTACATGCTTTGTAAGTAGGAAAACCTGCAAAATCGGCAGTGTATCAAATACTTGTTCTCCAAACTGTATATATATATATATATATATATATATATATATATATATATATATATATATATATATATATTGGGTAAAATGTATGTATTTATGTTTTATCTACAGGGCGCATTTGTAAAAGAGACCTAGGTCTCAAAATAAAGGTTAAATCAAATAAATAAATACAAATTAAACTCACTATCATTATTAGGCTCATCACTAAAGCCTGGTCATTAGTCTTAGAGCTAACACAACTCTTCAAGTCTTTGTCAAAGTAAGGGCCTATAGCCTACAGATCTGCAGTTCAGATAACCACATTCGCTACAGGAGCTATAACTCCTCCAGTTCTGTCAGTCCTGTGGTCTGAGTGATGTCATAAATACCAGACAATAGAACAACACTTGATATTTCCACCTGATGACTCATAGCAAAACACCAAACACGTGCATGTTTAGCGAGGCTTAAGATAGCCAGCCTTGCTAATCGGGAGCTAAGGTTTGATCGTGCAGGGTTTGCATAATTAAACATTTCCCTGGCTAATTTAAGCTGTTGGTTTCAGTGGGCTTCAGGGTATGAACGTTACCCTTAGGTACAGATCTCCTTACCCTCTCCGGATGCTAACCTCAATCATCAACAAAACCTGACACGAGATAAGTTTTAAGAGACTTCGTCCAACTGTGTTTCAGGGTGGTCTCAGAGGGTGGGTTGCTGGTGATTAGCTAAATGAGTCTGAGGAGATGTGTTTCCTCTGGCAGCAGAGCTGTGTGTTTGGGTTGGGACAGGAATCTGTAGTTTTAGACGGTCACTAATTGGTTTGGGCTAGACGTGAGTGAGGATTTGGCTGAAAAAGTCTGGACATGGTCAATTTACAGCAGTGCAGGAATAGAACAGCTCTTTTAGATGTAAAGCTAATTTAGATGTATGTGTGTTTTCTCTCATTAGTCTCCATTCTGTTGGCACGGACAGTGTATGGGTTTTCAAAATACCCTCGATCATTCAGTTCATTAGTAGCCTAAAATTGGTCAATTATATCTGTTATTTTGATCCTATGGGCATGTTTGTAGTAGGAACGTTCAGCAATAGCCTGTCAATGCACTACTCACAGATTTTGAAATGTTTTGGTCCAGAGAATCAGTAATGTTATTAACGTGTTTATAGGTCATCATTGTTTGCTCCATGATCAAGTCAAGTCAAGTCTATCTGTATTGTCCCAAAGGGGAATTTAGTGGTAGTCACTTGATGGCCATGCAAAAATCAAAATACAAAACGAATGCCAATTTCTGATTCTTTCTCTTCTCCCCGAAGTGTGCAATCATTCACTTCCTCAAAGAATCAAAAGCATTTTATTGGTGTAATTATGGGCTAGCGGCTAGAAGGGTTGGAAATCAGACCATAACCAAGATCTGACTCAAATAAAAGTCTAGTTACAACCAGTATATCTGTTCTGATGGACGTTTAAATGAAGTCTCTCTTGGCGGTGGACCTTGCCACTCCAGGGTCACTCTTTTGCACGTGCCCAATAAGGTTCCACCTCAGAGTCAGTGGGCGTGTTCAAGAGCATCAAATCCATGATGCATTGTGGGTAAATGGTGACTGACTGACTGATCTATAAATAATAATGAGTAGTTATTTAAGATGCAAGGTGATTTGTAGACAGTGGTGGAAAAAGTACCCAATTGTCATACTTGAGTAAAAGTAAATAGAAAATGAGTAAAAGTGAAAGTCATCCAGTAAAATAGTACTTGATTAAAAGTCTAAAAGTATCTAGTTTTAAATATATGTATGTATCAAAACTACAAGTAAATGCTATAACTCATTTCAAATTCCTTATATTAAGCAGACCAGACGGCAAGATTTTCTTGTTTTTTAATTTACAGATAGCCATGGGCACAATCCAACACTCAGACATAATTTACAAATGAAGCATTTGTGTTTAATGAGTCTGTGGGATCAGAGGCAGTAGGGATGACCATGGATGTTCTCTTGATAAGTGCTTGAATTGGACCATTTTCCTGTTCTGCTAAGCATTGGAAATGGAACGAGTACTTTTGGGTGTCAGGGAAAATGTATGAAGTAAAAAATATATGTATTTTCTTTAGGCATGTAGTGGAGTAAAAGTAAAAGTTGTCAAAAATATAAATAGTAAAGTACAGATACCTAAACAAAACTACTGAAGTGGTACATCAAAGTATTTGTACCCAGTGGGGGGGGCAGATAGCATATGAACATGTCATAAGCCATGGCAAAATATGTAGAATTGCAGGAAATTAGCTTGAAAATTGCAACATTTTCTCTCAGCCTCATAGACGGGTTGGCTGACAAGATCCATAAAATTACACGTGCGAATCGATGTAGCCGGAGGGTTGTTTGTTATGATTCTGAGCGGTCAGATACTGTCGCTAGCAACAAGGTCAAGAAGCTGCCTTGTGGAAAATCGTAGGTGGCTCGTTTCAGCTCATTGTATATTGTTATTGATACCATGTCTTGTTTTGAGGTGTTTTGACTGATGTCATGTCTATGCTAATATGGCAAAACATTTATAACCGACAACTGTAACAATGAATTTGAGAAACAACAAGGGCTCATTGTGCAAATGTATTTATGTTTTCAATAAATATTTGGAGACTAAATATAGTTTACATGTTGTCAACAGTCTAAGCCAACCCTGTCTGTTTTGCCCCATAGTTGTGCACGCCTCGGTTTTGTTGCTAAACAACCAATGGCAAAATGTGAAGAATAGCATGAGATGAGCTATACAACCATATTCTCTCAGCCTCATGACAACTTGTGTAGAACAGCATGATTCAACTGCAGTTTTCTCTCAGCCTCATGACAACTTGTGTAGAATAACATGATTAAACTGCAGTTTTCTCTCAGCCTCATGACAACTTGTGTAGAATAGCATGATTAAACTGCAGTTTTCTCTCAGCCTCATGACAACTTGTGTAGAACAGCATGATTAAATTGCAGTTTTCTCTCAGCCTCATGACAACTTGTGTAGAATAGCATGATTCAACTGCAGTTTTCTCTCAGCCTCATGACAACTTGTGTAGAACAGCATGATTAAACTGCAGTTTTCTCTCAGCCTCATGACAACTTGTGTAGAATAGCTTGATTAAACTGCAGTTTTCTCTCAGCCTCAGGACAACTTGTGTAGAATAACATGATTAAACTGCAGTTTTCTCTCTGCCCAATGGCAAAATGTGTTGAATTGCAGGAAATTATCTGTAAAAAAAACTAAAAATACAATAATGTTTGGGTTTGAGGTACACTACCAGTCAAAAGTTTGGACACACCTACTCATTCAAGGGTTTTTCTTTATTTTTTACTATTTTTTACATTGTAGAATAAGTGAAGACATCAACACTATGAAATAACACATATGGAATCATGTAGTAACCAAAAAAGTGTTAAACAAATCAAAATATATAGTAGCCACCCTTTGCCTTGATGACAGCTTTGCACATGCTTGGCATTCTCTCAACCAGCTTCATAAGGTAGTCACCTGGAATGCATTTCAATTAACAGGTGTGCCTTGTTAAAAGTTAATTTGTGGAATTTCTTTCCTTCTTAATGCATTTGAGCCAATCAGTTGTGTTGTGACAAGGTAGGGTTGGTATACAGAAGATAGGACTATTTGGTAAAAGACCAAGTCCATATTATGGCAAGAACAGCTCAAATAAGCAAAGAGAAATGACAGTCCATCATTACTTTAAGACACATTTCAAGAACTTTGAAAGTTTCTTCAGGTGCAGTCGCAAAAACCATCAAGCACTATGATGAAACTGGCTCTCATGAGAACCGCCGCAGGAATGGAAGACCCAGAGTTACCTCTGCTGCAGAGGATAAGTTCATTAGAGTTACCAGCCACAGCTTCACAGAGTTCAAGTCACTGACACATCTCAACATCAACTGTTCAGAAGGGACTGTGTGAATCAGGCCTTCATGGTCGAATTGCTGCAAAGAAACCACTACTAAATGACACCAATAAGAAGAAGAGACCTGCTTGGGCCAAGAAACATGAAATTTGTCCTTTGGTCTTGAGTCCAAATTGGAGATTTTTGGTTCCAACCGCCGTGTCTTTGTGAGATGCGGTGTGGGTGAATGGATGATCTCCGCATGTAAAGCATGGAGGAGGAGGTGTTATGGTGTGGGGTGCTTTGCTGGTGACACTGTCTGTGATTTATTTAGAATTCAAGGCACACTTAACCAGCATGTCTACCACAGCATTCTGCAGCAATACACCATCCCATTTGGTTTCATTTGTTTTTCAACAGGACAATGACCCAACACACCTCCAGGCTGTGTAAGGGCTATTTTAGAAAGAAGGAGAGTGATGGAGTGATGCATCAGATGACCTGGTCTCCACAATCACCCGACCTCAACCCAATTGAGATGGTTTGGGATGAGTCGGATGGCAGAGTGAAGGAAAAGCAGCCAACAAGTGCTCAGCATATGTGGGAACTCCTTCAAGACTGTTGGAAAAGCATTCCAGGTGAAGCTGGTTGAGAGAATGCCAAGAGTTTGCAAAGCTGTCATAAAGGCAAAGGGTGGCTATTTGAAGAATCTCAAATGTAAAATATATTTTGATTTGTTTAACACTTTTTTGGTTACTACATGATTCCATATGTGTTATTTCATAGTTTTGATGTCTTCACTATACCTCTGTGTTTAATTAGAGCTAACAGGAGGTGCCCTGTCAGGTGCCTGTGGAGAATTAGCTCAGAGTTCCTGAACATGCCTGTAGTTAAGACGCCTGTGCCACTGAAATACCTGACTTTTGTCCCCAACGCCGCATGGGTCCAACCCGCACCAACACCGACCCACTACCCAATGACCCGGAAAACTGGGGAAATACGCCCAGGAATGTGACAGGAATGTTCTCCTGTTAGGGCTCTGATTAGAGGAGAGGATGGGGTTCATCAACAGAAAAAGGGCAGACACACACTCACACACTCATGCATGCATGCACACACACTCACACACACAAACACACTCACACACACATGCTCACACACACACACACACACACATACACACATAGACACACACACACACATACACACATACACACCAGAGGTTATTAATCATCAGTTCTATTGCTATAACCACACAAACACTTGGAGTAATGCGTTGTCAGGCTGATTAGTGGCTAGCTGATCATGCTGAGTGATTAGTGGGTAGCTGATCATGCTGAGTGATTAGTGGGTAGCTGATCATGCTGAGTGATTAGTGGGTAGCTGATCATGCTGAGTGATTAGTGGGTAGCTGATCATGCTGAGTGATTAGTGGGTAGCTGATCATGCTGAGTGATCAGTGGTAGCCGATCATGCTGATTAGTGGATAGCTGATCATGCTGATTAGTGGGTAGCTGATCATGCTGAGTGATTAGTGGGTAGCTGATCATGCTGAGTGATTAGTGGGTAGCTGATCATGCTGAGTGATTAGTGGGTAGCTGATCATGCTGATTAGTGGGTAGCTGATCATGCTGAGTGATTAGTGGGTAGCTGATCATGCTGATTAGTGGGTAGCTGATCATGCTGATTAGTGGGTAGCTGATCATGCTGAGTGATTAGTGGGTAGCTGATCATGCTGATTAGTGGGTTGCTGATCATGCTGATTAGTGGGTAGCTGATCATGCTGAGTGATTAGTGGGTAGCTGATCATGCTGATTAGTGGGTTGCTGATCATGCTGATTAGTGGGTAGCTGATCATGCTGAGTGATTAGTGGGTAGCTGATCATGCTGAGTGATTAGTGGGTAGCTGATCATGCTGAGTGATTAGTGGGTAGCTGATCATGCTGAGTGATTAGTGGGTAGCTGATCATGCTGAGTGATTAGTGGATAGCTGATCATGCTGATTAGTGGGTAGCTGATCGTGTTTAGTAATTAGTGGGTAGCTGATCATGCTGATTAGTGGGTAGCTGATCATGCTGATTAGTGGGTAGCTGATCATGTTTAGTGATTAGTGGGTAGCTGATCATGCTGATTAGTGGGTAGCTGATCATGTTTAGTGATTAGTGGGTAGCTGATCATGCTGATTAGAGGGTAGCTGATCATGCTGATTAGTGGGTAGCTGATCATGCTGAGTGATTACTAGTTATCTGATCATGTTTAGTGATTATTGTAACGTCCTGTACCTATGACCACAGCACACCTGTGATAAAACCACAATTTATCACACACACCCTCGTAAAACAATGCTTTATTAGCCGGTGATTATTGGTTATTTGGTACTATTGAAGAAAGAAACATGTTCTATACATCACAGCGCTGCAGTGAGGTCCTCTCCATCCTCTACATCCTCTCCATCCTCTTCATCCTCTCCATCCTCTCCATCCTCTTCATCCTCTCCATCCTCTCCACCCTCTCCATCCTCTCCATCCTCTCCATCCTCTGTTAGCGTGGGCTGAACGACCTGGCTTACCAAACCTCTCAGCCAATCACACTGTCCATTCACTTAGAGGTCAGAGGTCAGGGGTGAGTGGCTAACAGGTCTCTGAATGTCATTATTAGGTCAGGAGGCTCCCATCACATCCATCAGTCAGTTCAACAATCCCTATTATTACGCCTGGACTATAAATAGACCTAGTGGTTTTCACAGGGGGGTCCCAGATAGGCGAAGGGGTAATCCCTCTGTTACATAACTAATGGGGCGGTGGGGTGCTCTGTCTGTGTGTGTGTGTCCTGACTCTGTGGGCCGTGAACGTGAATGCACTTACGCTATGCCTTGGACAAACACAGCCGTTGTGTTGCGTGACTAGAACCTGAGCAGACCAGCCTGGCTGGATGATGGGAACAACCAACAGAACATAGTTAGCACGCATGTAACGTTTACTCTCCTCCATTACTCGATGTTTCTTACTCTCTCTCTCTCTCTCTCTCTCTCTCTCTCTCTCTCTCTCTCTCTCTCTCTCTCTCTCTCTCTCTCTCTCTCTCTCTCTCTCTCTCTCTCTCTCTCTCTCTCTCTCTCTCTATCACCCTCTATCTCTCTCTCACTGTCCATACTAAGATAAAAAGTTTAGTTTCCAATAAGTTGAGTGTCCAGGTAGAAATAAACTACACCGAGTTTACAGAACATTAGGAACACCTGCTTTTTCCATGACATAGACTGACCAGGTGAATCCAGGTTAAAGCTATGATCTATTGTTGATGTCACCTGTTAAATCCACTTCAATCAGCGTAGATGAAGGGGAGGAGATATCTTAAAGGATTTTTTTGAGACAATTGAGACATGGATTGTGTATGTGTGCCATTCACAAAATATTTAAGTGCCTTTGAACAGGGCTTGGTAGTAGGTCAGCAATGGTCCACCACCCAAAGGACATCCAGCCAGCCAACTTGACACAACTGTGGGAAGCATTGGAGTCAACATGGGCCAGCATCCCTATGGAACGCTTTTGATACCTTGTAGAGTCCATGCCCCAACGAATTGAGGCTGTTCTGAGGGCAAAAGGGGGTGCAACTCAATATTAGGATGGTGTTCCTAATGTTTTGTACACTCAGTGTATATGGTCATTTCATTATTACCTACAACACCCGATGTCACAGGAAGGCCAAAAAGATCATCAAGGACATCAACCACTGCCTGTTCACCCTGCTATCATCCAGAAGGCGAGGTCAGTACAGGTGCATCAAAGCTGGGACCGAGAAACTGAAAAACAGCTTATATCTCAAGGCCATCAGACTGTTAAACAGCCATCACTAGCACATTAGAGGCTGCTGCCTATAGACATAGACTAGAAATCACTGGCCACTTTAAGAAATGGAACACTAGCCACTTTAATAATGTTTACATATCTTGCATTACTCATCTCAAATGTATATACTGTATTCTATACTATTCTACGTTATCTTAGTCACTTTATTAATGTTACATATCTTGTATTACTCATCTCATATGTATATACTATATTCTATACTATTCTATGGTATCTTAGTCACTTTAATAATATTTACATATCTTGCATTACTCATCTCATATGTATATACTGTATTCTATACTATTCTACTGTATCTTAGTCCATGCCGCTCAGACATCGCTCGTCCATATATGTATATATTCTTAATTAATTCCTTACTTAGATTTGTGTGAATTGGGTATATGTTGTGAAATTGTTAGAAATTATTTGTTAGATATTCCTGCACTGTTGGAGCTAGAAGCACAAGCATTTCGCTACACACGCAATAACATCTGCTAAACATGTGTATGTGACCAATTTTTTTTTGATTTGATTCCAGTTTTATGCCAGTTTATTGTCAATCTAAATTCAGTCTGATGCCATGTTGGAAAACTTCTTCAGTTTCCCTAATAGAACCATCAGTATGTCAATAACCTTAAAACCTTATATATGTGACGAGTACTGAGGATACGAAGAGGCAGGACGCAGACACAGCAATCAACAAGGTAAAGGTTTCCTTAAACAATGAGAAAGAGAACAACAAAGAGTGAGTAAACGACACGACGCTAACAATTACACTCAACAATGTAGTGGTGCTGATGAGATGATGAGGTGCAGGTGCGCTGGAGGTGATTAGGGTGCGTTGCGTTTCCATTCCTGTGTTGCCGGGGTGGTGCGCTCAGACCGGTGGCTCAGTAGACCGGCGAATCAGAGTCTGAATCTGATTCGCCAGAGGGGAGCAACGGGAGGAGACGTGACAGTAACCCCCCCCCCCGGGACACGCGGCTCCTGCCACAGGACGTCGCCTGCCATGAGGACGACCCTGAGGATGAGGAGTGGGCCGGTCAGGGCGTCCGCACCCGGAACCCAGCTCCTCTCCTCAGGGCCATACCCAACCCAGTCCACCAGGTAACGGAGCCGTCCCCCACGGAACCTGGGGACGGCATCTGCCAGAGGACCAGGAACCACCGGCCTGAGGAGAGACACATGAAAAGTAGGTGAGACACGGTAGTGAGGGGGAAGGCGCAGCCGGTACGACACCTCATTAATCCGCCGGAGGACCTTAAACGGCCCCACAAACCGGGGGCTCAGTTTCTTGCAGGGCAGGCGGAGAGGGAGGTTTCGAGTGGACAGCCAGACATGATCACCAGGCTGGAATACGGGAGCCTCACTGCGGTGGCGGTCAGCTTGGTCCTTCTGCCGACGAATGGCCCTCTGGAGACGGTCATGGGCGGCTTCACAGACCTGTCCGGCCCTGCGGAACCACTCATCGACAGCGGTTGCATCGGTCTAACTGGGTGTCCATGGGGCCAGGGCCGACTGGTACCGCAGGACGCATTGGAAGGGAGTGAGCCCCGTGGAGGAGTGAACGAGGGAGTTCTGGGCATATTCTGCCAAGGGTAGAAACCTTGCCCACTCACCCTGCCGGTCATGACAGTGTCAACAAAGAAACCTCCCCAGCTCCTGGTTCATGCGCTCCACCTGCCCATTTGACTGAGGCCTGTACCCGGACGTGAGGCTGGCCATGGCCCCGATCTTCTCCAGGAAAGCCTTCCACACTCGGGAGGTGAATTCGGGGCCACGGTCCGAGACGATGTCCTCCGGAAGTCCATAGTGCCGGAAGACCTGTTGGAACAGGACCTCAGTGACCTGGAGAGCAGAAGGAAGACCAGTTAGTTGCAAAAAACTGCAAGATTTCGAGAACCGATCTATGACCACCATGACTGTGGTGAAGCCATCAGTCGGTGACAAAGTCTATGGACAGGTGTGACCAAGGTCGCTGAGGCACTGGTAGAGGAACTGGTTTGCATGCAGGGGCGTTCCGAGGTGTCGTCGTTTGGGCACATACGGAACAGTAGTTGACATAGCGAGAGACACCAGTAGCCAAAGTGGGCCACCAGTATTTTTGTGATAGAGAATGCAGGGTGCGCGTAATACTGCCGTAAGGATGGTGTGTGCCCAGATCAGCAGGCGGTCACGGACACTGGTGGGTACATACATGCGCCCCCGAGGGGCGTTGGCAGGTGCTGGGTCCTCCTGAGCCGCCAGACGGATGTCTTCGTCCCCCCCCAGATCCTTCCTTTCTCCAGAATGGTGCATCCTGGAGAGTGTGTCGGCTTTCACATTCTGGGATCCTTTTGGTGGAATTTGCATATCTCCCCCTTCACCAACAGGCTGTGTTTCCAGAGGCGGAGTAGGACAGCTCGGACGAGCTCCTCAAACGTAGTCAAGTAGATCAGGATATCGTCGAAGTACACCACCACCTGTCTACTCAGCATGTCTCGGAACACGTCATTGACGAAGGACTGGAACACAGAAGGTGCGTTGGCGAGGCCGTAGGGCATGACCCAGTATTCATAGTGGCCTGAGGTAGTGCTGAATGCAGTCTTCAACTCGTCTCCTTCCCGGATTCGGATCAGGTTGTAGGCACTACTCAGGTCCAACTTGGTAATGTACCGGGCCCCTCGTAGCTGCTCGATGGCCGACGGAACCAGAGGGAGGGGGTACCGGTACTTGGTGGTGACTGCGTTCAGCCACCTGTAGTCAATGCACTGAGTTTGAAGGTAGGCCTTGAAATACATCCACAGGTACACCTCCAATTGACTCAAATTATGTCAATTAGCCTATCAGAAGCTTCTAAAGCCATGACATCATTTTCTGGAATTTTCCAAGCTGTTTAAAGGCACAGTCAACTTAGTGTATGTAAACTTCTGATCCACAGGAATTGTGAAATACTTTGTCTGTAAACAATAGTTGGAAAAATTACTTGTGTCATGCACAAAGTAGATTTTCCTAACCGACTTGCCAAAACTATAGTTTGTTAACAAGAAATGTGTGGAGTGGTTGAAAAACTAGTTTTAATGACAACCTAATTGAATGTAAACTTCTGACTTCAACTGTATAACATCAAATCAAATCAGCATCCCATAGTCGCCTCTTCACTGTTGACGTTGAGACTGGTGTTTTTTGTGGGTACTATTTCTGGCCATTTTGAGCCTGTAATCGAACCCACAATTGCTGATGCTCCAGACACTCAACTAGTCTCATGAAGGCCCGTTTTATTGCTTCTTTAATCAGCACAACAGTTTTCAGCTGTGCTAACATAATTGCAAAAGGGTTTTCTAATGATCAATTAGCCTTTTAAAATTATAAACTTAGATTAGCAAACACAACGTGCCATTGGAACACAGGACTGATGGTTGCTGATAATGGGCCTCTGTACGCCTATGTAGATATTCCATAAAAAATCTGCCGTTTCCAGCTACAATAGCCATTTACAACATTAACAATGTCTACACTGTATTTCTGATCAATTTAATGTTATTTTAATGGACAAAAAAAAGGACATTTCTAAGTGACCCCAAACTTTTGAACGGTATTGTATATATAACATATATATAACAATGTCCTACTAGAGTAAGCAGACGGCACGCAACCCCCTTCTCTCCCAGAGTTGTTATCTCGGTCTACAATGTGTTTGTTTATTTGTTTATTTGTTTGTTTGTTTGTTTGTTGGTGAAATTGGACATCTCTCCATTAATCCCCCTTTATTTCCCTTCCTCTCTATCCCTTCATACCTTTCACCCTCTCTCCTCAGATGAGCGAATTATGTCACGCTTCTAATTCTGGAGCGCTACCGAAAACATGCGAGGCGCCCGGGGAATCTGATCTCACCCCATTTAGGAATCTCCTGTTGTAATTCCTCTGAGATGCTGCTGCTGCCTGGGGTGACAGAGAGAAAACACAGAACTGCCATCTGCAGTGCCACAAATGAGGATAGAAATAGACAGGAGACAGCTAAATATAGAGTAGTCATCTGTTTCTGGAAATAACTGTTTTATCTAAGAGGCAGAGGGAGAGTGTAACGTATACGCTAGGAGTCAGGAAGCAGGTGTAGAAGGTGAGTTTAATAATGAGAATCAGCAGATAAACAAAACAGAAGAAGTGTACTGAACGTGAAGAAAACCAATACTGCCTGAAGACTGAGGCTACTGAGGGCTAAATAAAGGGGAAGTAATCAAGGTAATGATGAAGTCCAGGTGTGCATAACGATGGGTTGCCAGGACCGGTGGTTAGTAGTCCGGCGACGTTGAGTGCCGGAGAGAGGGAACGGGAGTAGGTGTACCTGACCACTGTGACTGACCCAAAATTAAGGAAAGCTTTGATTATGTACAGACTCAGTGAGCATAGCCTTGCTATTGAGAGAGGCCGCCGTAGGTAGACCTGGCTCTCAAGAGAAGACATGCTATGTGCACACTGCCCACAAATGAGGTGGAAACCGAGCTGCACTTCCTAACCTCCTGCCAACTGTATGACCATATTAGAGACACATATTTCCCTCAGATTACAGCGATCCACAAAGAATTAGAAAACAAACCCAATTTTGATAAACTCCCTTATCTACTGGGGGAAAAACCACAGTGTGCCATCACAGTAGCCAGATGTGTGACCTGTTGCCACAAGAAAAGGGCAACCAGTGAAGAACAAACACCATTGTAAATACAACCCATATTTATGTTCATTTATTTTCCCTTTTGTATTTTAACTATTTGCACATCGTTACAACACTGTAAATAGACATAATATGACATTTGAAATGTCTTTATTCTTTTGGAACTTTTGTGAGTGTAATGTTTACTGTTTATTTTTTATTTTTTATTTCACTTTTGTTTAATATCTATTTCACTTGCTTTGGCAATGTAAATATATGTTTCCCGTGCCAATTAAGCCCTTAAATTGAAATTGAATTGAATTGAGAGAGAGGAGAGAGAGAGCGAGAGAGAGAGAGAGAGAGAGAGAGAGAGAGAGAGAGCGAGAGCGAGAGAGATACGGACAGACAGACAGAAAGAGAGAGAGAGAAAAGAGAGAGAGAGAGTGCGAAGAGAGCGAGAGAGAGAGAGACAGACAGAAAGAGAGAGAGAGAGAGAGAGAGAGAGAGAGAGAGAGAGAGAGAGAGAGAGCGAGAGAGCAGAGAGCGAAAGAGAGCAGAGAGATAGCAGAGAGAGAGCAGAGAGAGAGAGCAGAGAGAGAGAGAGAGAGAGAGAGAGAGAGAGAGAGAGAGACAGACAGACAGACAGACAGACAGAGATAGAGAGACAGAGAGAGAGAGATAGAGACAGACAGAGAGAGAGAGAGAGAGACAGACAGACAGACAGAGAGAGAGAGACAGAGAGAGAGATAGAGACAGACAGAGAGAGAGAGAGAGAGACAGACAGACAGACAGACAGACAGACAGACAGACAGACAGACAGACAGACAGAGAGAGAGAGACAGAGAGAAGACAGAGGAGAGAAGAGAGCGAGAGTCAGTCACTCTCTCTCTCTCTCTCTCTCTCTCTCTCTTTCTCTCTCTCTTTTGTATTTTAACTATTTGCACATCGTTACAACACTGTATATAGACATAATATGACATTTGAAATGTCTTTATTCTTTTGGAACTTTTGTGAGTGTAATGTTTACTGTTTATTTTTTATTTTTTATTTCACTTTTGTTTAATATCTATTTCACTTGCTTTGGCAATGTAAATACACTGCTCCAAAAAATAAAGGGAACACTTAAACAACACAATGTAACTCCAAGTCAATCACACTTCTGTCCACTTAGGAAGCAACACTGATTGACAATACATTTCACATGCTGTTGTGCAAATGGAATAGACAACAGGTGGAAATTATAGGCAATTAGCAAGACACCCCCAATAAAGGACTGGTTTTGCAGGTGGTGACCACAGACCACTTCTCAGTTCCTATGCTTCCTGGCTGATGTTTTGGTCACTTTTGAATGCTGGTGGTGCTTTCACTCTAGTGGTAGCATGAGACGGAGTCTACAACCCACACAAGTGGCTCAGGTAGTGCAGCTCATCCAGGATGGCACATCAATGCGAGCTGTGGCAAGAAGGTTTAATGTGTCTGTCAGCGTAGTGTCCAGAGCATGGAGGCGCTACCAGGAGACAGGCCAGTACATCAGGAGACGTGGAGGAGGCCGTAGGAGGGCAACAACCCAGCAGCAGGACTGCTACCTTCGCCTTTGTGCAAGGAGGAGCAGGAGGAGCACTGCCAGAGCCCTGCAAAATGACCTCCAGCAGGCCACAAATGTGCATGTGTCTGCTCAAACGGTCAGAAACAGACTCCATGAGGGTGGAATGAGGGCCCGACGTCCACAGGTGGGGGTTGTGCTTACAGCCCAACACCGTGCAGGACGTTTGGCATTTGCCAGAGAACACCAAAATTGGCAAATTCGCCACTGGCGCCCTGTGCTCTTCACAGATGAAAGCAGGTTCACACTGAGCACGTGACAGACGTGACAGAGTCTGGAGACGCCGTGGAGAATGTTCTGCTGCCTGCAACATCCTCCAGCATGACCGGTTTGGCGGTGGGTCAGTCGTGGGGTGGCATTTCTTTGGGGGGCCGCACAGCCCTCCATGTGCTCGCCAGAGGTAGCCTGACTGCCATTAGGTACCGAGATGAGATCCTCAGACCCCTTGTGAGACCATATGCTGGTGCGGTTGGCCCTGGGTTCCTCCTAATGCAAGACAATGCTAGACCTCATGTGGCTGGAGTGTGTCAGCAGTTCCTGCAAGAGGAAGGCATTGATGCTATGGACTGGCCCGCCCGTTCCCCAGACCTGAATCCAATTGAGCACATCTGGGACATCATGTCTTGCTCCATCCACCAATGCCACGTTGCACCACAGACTGTCCAGGAGTTGGCGGATGCTTTAGTCCAGGTCTAGGAGGAGATCCCTCAGGAGACCATCCGCCACCTCATCAGGAGCATGCCCAGGCGTTGTAGGGAGGTCATACAGGCACGTGGAGGCCACACACACTACTGAGCCTCATTTTGACTTGTTTTAAGGACATTACATCAAAGTTGGATCAGCCTGTAGTGTGGTTTTCCACTTTAATTTTGAGGGTGACTCCAAATCCAGACCTCCATGGGTTGATACATTTGATTTCCATTGATCATTTTTGTGTGATTTTGTTGTCAGCACATTCAACTATGTAAAGAAAAAAGTATTTAATAAGATTATTTCATTCATTCAGATCTAGGATGTGTTATTTTAGTGTTCCCTTTATTTTTTTGAGCAGTGTATATGTTTCCCGTGCCAATTAAGCACTTTGAATTGAATATTTAGCTCTCTCCCTCCCTCTCTCCCTCTCTCCCTCCCTCCCTCTCTCTCTCTCCCTCTCTCCCTCTCTCAACTACCATCATCATCATTATGGTAGGCCGTCATTGTAAATAAGAATTTGTTCTTAAATGACTTGCCTAGTTAAATAAAGGTTAAATAAATAAATATAATTACTACTACCACCACCACCATCATTAAATTGTTATCATTACCATCACCACTACTACTCATACCACTACTATTTGGAATAATAATCACAACAATACTAATAGTAATAACAATAATACTAATAATAAGTAAGTTACTGCTTACTATGCAGATGTTATTATTCAGTGTCCCTCAGGCTCTCTCTCTGTCACTCTCTCCCTCTCTATGTGCCTTTCTCTGTCTTGTTCTCTCTGTTTTGTGCCCCTTTGGGCTTGTGTGGTGGAGGAGATCTTTGTGTGGTAGTAAGTTGGTGGTCTGTGGATATCCCTCTAGTGAAGTAGGGGCAGTGTTTGGAAAAGTGGGTGGGGTTATATCCTGCCTGGGTGGCCCTGTCTTATCTTATCTCTCTCTCTCTCTCCCTCTCTCCCTCCCCTCCCGGAGGACCTGAGCCTTAGGACCATGCCTCAGGACTACCTGGCCTGATGACTCCTGGCTGTCCCAAGTCCACCTGGTTGTGCTGCTGCTCCAGTTTCAACTCTTCTGCCTGCGGCTATGGAACCCTGACCTGTTCACCGGACGTGCTACCTTGTCCTGGACTTGCTGTTTTTGACTCTCTCTCTCTCTCTCTCTCTCTCTCTCTCTCTCTCTCTCTCTCTCTCTCTCTCTCTCTCTCTCTCTCTCTCTCTCTCTCTCTTATTTGACCCTGCTGGTCATCTATGAACGTCTGAACATCTTGAAGAACAATCTGGCCTTAATGGCCATGTACTCTTATAATCTCCACCCGCCACAGCCAGAAGAGGACTGGCCACCCCTCAGAGCCTGGTTCCTCTCTAGGTTTCTTCCTAGGTTTCTGCCTTTCTATGGAGTTTTTCCTAGCCACCGTGCTTCTACATCTGCATTGCTTGCTGTTTGGGGTTTTAGGCTTGGTTTCTGTAGAAGCACTTTGTGACATCTGCTGATGTAAAAAGGGCTTTATAAATACATTTGATTTGATTTTGATTAGATTTGTCTTTCTCTCTCTCTCCCTCTCTCTCTCAATTCAAGTCAATTCTATTTGCTTTATTGGCAAACGTAACAATGTACATATTGCCAAAGAGTACTTTGGAGATTAAGTGATTCATTTACAATATTAACACCATTAAAGTAATAATCAAGATTTTCAACTGGACAATCAGTATCAACAATAATCAAGAGTAAAAATAACCGTACAATGGACAATAACAATGTCATAGAGGACATGTGCAGGTTGGTTGGTCTGTCAGACACTGTCCCTCATCTTATGGCAGGCAGCAATGTAGTGCGCTGCCAACCCACAGCTCTCTGTGTCTTACGCTAACATTTACATTTACATTTACGTCATTTAGCAGACGCTCTTATCCAGAGCGACTTACAAATTGGTGCATTCACCCTATAGCCAGTGGGTTAACCACTTTACAATAAAAAAAAAATATTCCTTTTTTTTTTTACAGGATGGGTAGACTATTCTCATCAGAAAGTTCTTTGAAATCTTGAATAACGGTCTCACATTTTGGGAAATGACACTCTCTAATTGTTTTATATTTTGTCAGGAAATGCAGCTCTGTCTCGGGTTCTGCAGTGGTACAGTGGTTGCACAGCCTTTCCTCTACAAGGAGCCAGGTTTTCCTGTGTCTACCCTTCTCAATGGCAAGGCTGTGCTCACTGAGCCTGTACTTTGTCAAGGTTTTTCTAAGGTTTTGATTAGTAACCATGGTCAAATAGTTTGCCATGATGTACTGTCGATTTAGGGCCAGGTTGCACTGCATTTTGCTTTGTGCTTGTGCTTGTGTTTCCCAATAGGTAATGTAGTTTTGTTTTGACTGTGTTGTAATTTGGTTTATTCTGATTGATTGGATGTTCTGGTCCTGAGGCTTCAGTGTGTTAGTAGAACAGGTTTGTGAACTCAGCACCAGGACCAGCTGGATGAGGGGACTCTTTTCTTTGCTCAGCTCTTGGTATTGCAGGGCTTGGTAATGATATCAGAGGGGGTCACTGTATTTTAGAAGTTTCCTAAATGTAATTGCTATTTTTTGAGTTTTTATTATTAGTGGATATTGGCCTAATTCTGTCCTCCATGCATTGTTTGTAGTTTTCCTCTGGACATGTAGGAGCATCTTACAGAACTCTGCATGCAGGGTTTCAATGGGTTGTTTGTCCCATTGGGTAAAATCTTGTTTTCAAAGTGGACCCCACACCTCCCTGCCATAATGTGCAATTTGTTCAATGACACATTCAATTAGTTTTAGCCAATTTGTGGGAGGGGGGGGGGTTGAATTTGAATTTGATTTTTAATGGTGTAGAATACCCTGCGTGTTTTCTCTCTCAGTTCATTCACTGCCTCATTTAGGTGTCCATTTGCGCTGATTTTTAAACCTAAGTAATTGTAGTGTCTGCAATACTCTATATATTTTGTACCAATTGAGAACGTTGGTCTAATTCCCTGAGTCTTCTCTGAAAAATCATTATTTTAGTATTTTTGGGGTTTACTGCCAGGGCCCAGGTCTGGCAGTACTGCTCTAGCAGGTCCAGGCTCTGCTGTAGGCCATGTGCTGTGGGTGACAGCAGGCACAGGTCATCTGCAAAGAGCAGGCATTTAACCTCTGAATTGTGGACACTAACACCAGGGACTGAGGATTTTTCTAGAAAAGTGGCCATTTCGTTGATGTAAATACTGAAGAGCGCGGGGCTCATATTACAACCCTGGCGAAGGCCCCGCCCCTGGTTAAAGAATTCTGTTATTTTCTTGCCAATTTTGATGCTGCACATTGATTTAATCATGTCATATCTTTTACCCCCTACACCACTTTCAATAACTTTGTAGAACAGTACTGTTTGCCAAATAGAATCAAATGCTTTTTGGAAGTCGATAAAGCAAGCATACATTTTGGTATTATTTTGGTGGACATTTACTCAAGACTTTGTGCTTATTAAGGAAGTTTAGAACTCTTACATTTATAATACTACTGACAGTGCTTAATTTGTAAATTGGGAGGTGCCGGAACAAAAAGTGAGTGCGAGAGGGGGGTGCCCTGGGGAGCTCTGAGGTACTGGAACGCATTTAAAAAAAAGTTAGAATAAAGTATTGCATTCATATTATCACATTTGCGTAGTGAGCAGTAGAGTAGAGGCACTTACAGAAGTTGCTCACATGGGAAAATTTTTTTGTGTCCTACGATCCAGGATTTTTTTGCCTTTTATAAATGCATGTCATGCAATTCTACGTCATTTTACATGACTGGGGACTTTGGCATTATCTTTTTGTTAAACAACTGGTAACTCGGAGCTGGCAAATCTCCGACTT
>NC_140014.1:39031991-39099491 GCF_964263955.1 Coregonus lavaretus
TTACAACCTGCTCGCCCAGAGGTTCTGGTGGCCCTCTCTGAGAAAGGATGTACGGGAATTCGTCCAAGCCTGCCCCATCTGCAACCAACACAAGTCGTCCTGCCAGCCCCCAGCCGGATTGCTGCAGCCCCTGCCTGTGCCCAGACGTCCCTGGTCTCACATCGCCCTTGACTTTGTCACGGGGCTGCCCCCTTCAAGTGGCATGACCGTCATTCTCACCATAGTTGACCGTTTCAGCAAGATGGCACACTTCATTCCCCTCCCCAAGCTCCCAACCGCCAAGGAGACCGCCCAGGTGGTCCTGGAACACGTCTTCCGGATCCACGGACTGCCAAAGGACGTAGTTTCTGACCGTGGTCCACAATTCTCCTCCGCTTTTTGGAAGGAGTTCTGTCACCTGCTGGGAGCCACAGTCAGTCTGACTTCCGGATTCCATCCCCAATCCAATGGGCAGTCAGAACGGGCTAATCAGGAGCTCGAGAAGGCACTGCGATGCATGACTTCACGCAACCCCCACTCCTGGTCGCAGCAATTGACATGGGTGGAGTACGCACACAATTCTCTGACCTGCTCTGCCATCGGTATGTCCCCTTTCCAATGTGTTTATGGGTACCAGCCTCCTCTATTTGCCAGCCAGGAAGAGGAGGTTACTTGCCCATCTGCACTTGCTTTTGCCCGTCGATGTCGCCGCACCTGGTCACAAGCCCGAGCCACACTCCTCAGATCCGTTGCCAGCTACACTACCGGGGCCAACCGTCGGAGAATTCCTGCTCCCACCTACCATGTTGGTCAAAGGGTGTGGTTGTCATCGAAGAACCTGCCACTCAGGGTGGAGTCGCAGAAGCTGGCACCTCGGTTCATTGGCCCATTCCCTATCATAAGAGTGATTAGCCCAACTGCTGTCCGGCTCCAACTGCCTAATTCCCTGAGGGTGCACCCCACTTTCCATGTGTCTAAGATTAAGCCCATCCATGAGAGTCCGCTGGTCCCTGCTGCGCCTTGTCCTCCTCCTCCACGGCTCGTCGATGGTGGTCTGGTTTACACCGTCCGCCGCCTGCTTCGGTCCAGACGGAGGGGTAGGGGTCTCCAGTACCTCATTGACTGGGAGGGCTATGGACCTGAGGAAAGGACCTGGGTGCCAGCTAGTCGGATTGTGGATAGGACTCTCATCACCGCTTTCCACCAACGGCATCCTGATCAACCTGCAATCCGTAGGGGCCGCCCCAGAGGGGTCCCTAACCGTCCTGCCCGCTCGGCTTCCTGTCCTGTGCCTGATCCTGTCTCGGGACCTGTCCCATCTCCCGACCACGGCCCTCCGGCTTCCTCCGAGGATGAGGACGTTCACTCGGACCGTTCGGAGGAGTTCTAGCCCTCCTCCGGCTCCCCTCCTCCCGCCCGGCGTGGTGTTGCTCTTGGGACTTCTGGGGCCGTCCCTTGGGGGGGGGGTTCTGTCATGAGCCTCTCACTCCACCGGGTTACCACCTTTATTTTCTTCCACTCTGCTCACCACTCTCTCTACTCAGCCTAACTAGCTCCACCTGTCCCTGCTCTGCTCTGCTCTAATTACTCTGCCAGCTGCGCTGCATTACCCACTACCTCTCCCAGTATTTAAGGCCCTGTCTTTCAGCTCTCCGGTGTCAGATCGTCTGCAAAGCTCACACCCGGAACCTGTTTGCTCGCGCTTCTGGCTCACCCTGGTTTTGTGACCCCGGACCTGCCTGATTTTTGGATACTCTTCTGCCCCAGGAGATCCAGACCTGCTTCTGCCATAACGACTCCTGACTACTCTGCAATCCCGGTAACTCTGACCAGCCTTCTGCCTTGCTACTACGTATTTTGGATTTCCCTTGAACTGTACTGCTGCCTTGTTTCATTCCGCCCTGTTGTGTCTGTGTCTCCCCCCCCCAGGACTTCTGGACCACCCACCACCGGCTTCATAGGACGCATCGCTGCCACTGGGGGGGGCACAGACCCAGCACATTGGACGGGATCCCTGTTACCCCTGGAGCCTTCATTCACTCCCTACTTCCCTTTTCCCTTAAGTTTTAATAAACGTTCTGGTGTGACGCAATTGTGGTCCTCTGGTCGTCTGTCTGAACCGTGACACTAGGACCACAAATACAGATTCCATCTAGACACCATTGCCCTAAAGCACACAAAAAACGATGCATACCTTGGCCTAAACATCAGCGCCACAGGTAACTTCCACAAAGCTGTGAACGATCTGAGAGACAAGGCAAGAATTGCCTTCTACGCCATCGTAAAACACCAAATAATGCATGCAGAGCCAAATTAGGCCGATACCTGCTAATTATCAAAATCCAGAAAAGAGCTGTTCAATTCTACAACCACCTAAAAGGAAGCGATTCCCAAACCTTCCATAACAAAGCCATCACCTACAGAGAGATGAACCTGGAGAAGGTTCCCCTAAGCAAGCTGGTTCTGGTGCTCTGTTCACAAACACAAACAGACCCCACAGAGCCCCAGGACAGCAACACAATTATTTGAAATATTGGAAAGAATTAATAAAAAAACAGAGCCAACTAGAATAATATTTGGCCCTAAACAGAGAGTACACAGTGGCAGAATACCTGACCACTGTGACTGAACCAACATCAAGGAAAGGTTTGACTATTGAGAGAGGCCGCCGTAGGCAGACCTGGCTCTCAAGAGAAGACATGCTATGTGCACACTGCCGACAAAAGGAGGTGGAAACTAAGCTGCACTTCCTAACCTCCTGCCAAATGTATGACCATATTAGAGACAAATATTTCCCTCAGATTACACAGACCCACAAAGAATTTGAAAACAAATCCAATTTTAATAAACTCCCATATCTATTGGGTGAAATACCACAGCAGCAAGATTTGTGACCTGTTGCCACTGCGTTTAATGTCGTCCAACACTATTGTGGGCTTATCTCTGTGTGAATGTGTTTTAGCTGACCTGAGAGGGAAGGGACACTGAATGGTGAAAGCCACTGAAAGATCTTCAGATTAAAGGGTTGGGTACCCAGGTGTGTGTGTGTGTGTGTGTGTGTGTGTAGGCTATGTGTTGTTATTAGTTGTCACGATCGTTTATGAACGGGACGGACCAAGGCGCAGCGTGATATGCATTCATGTTTATTGATGACTAAACACACGACAAAACAACAAACGAAACGTGAAGTCCAAGGTAACATACAAACAACATACCTTACACGGAACAAGATCCCACCACTAACAGGTGTCGAAAGGCTGCCTAAGTATGGTCCCCAATCAGAGACAACGAGCAACAGCTGCCTCTGATTGGGAACCACACAGGCCAACATAGATCTACACATTCTAGATCTTAAACACAACACGAAATACACACACCCTGACTCAACAAATACCAGTCTCTAGAGTCAGGGCGTGACAGTACCCCCCCCCCCCCCCAAAGGTGCGGACTCCGACCGCGCCACATAAACATAACAGGGTAGGGGCCGGGTGGGCATTCCGCCTCGGAGGCGGATCCGGCGCCGGGCGTGACCACCACTTACTCTCCACCTCCCTGTTGCGCCCCTGGTCTGGTCTGGACCTCGGCGCGCTGCTTCCCCTCTCCTTCCTCCCACGATGCACCAAGCCCTGTCTGGACCCTGGTGTGGGAGACCCCGAACCTGGAGAGGGGCTGACGTCTGGGTCTGGACTGGAACCGCTGACTGGAGCTGGACCCGACGACGGTGGATCGAACTGCTCTGGCTCCGGAGTGGAATCGGTAAGAGATATTTTTGTTCAGATTTGAATAGCAGAGAAGTAGACGAATATGTCATGCCCACTAACTTCTTGTCTAACTTGTTGGGAAAGTGGTCAAATTGTCAGTCGTTTATAAAAAGTTTGAGAAAATGTTGTTGATACGGTTACTAAAACAGCTGTAACGTTTGATCGGTACCAGATAATTCTGTTCTGATTTCAGATTTGAATAGCAGAGAAGTAGACGAAGATGTCATGCCCACTAACTTCTTGTCTAACTTGTTGGGAAAGTGGTCAAATTGTCAGTCGTTTATAAAAAGTTTGAGAAAATGTTGTTGATGCGGTTACTAAAACAGCTGTAACATTTGATCGGTACCAGATAATTCTAGCAGGGAAGTAGACCAAGAAGTCTCTAACTTTTTGTCTAAATTGTTGGCAAAGTGGTCAAAATAGCTGATTGGTGTTAAAAGCTACTTTGAATAGAATACAATGTTGGGAGTGACTATGTCCCAATGGGACCTTTAGAATGCTGAGAAAATCCCATGAAAGTGGATGGAGGACAAAAAGAAGGATTAAAAGTTTAAAATATATCAAAAGGTAATATACAAGCAACTCAATCCAGACTGGTCTTTAATGTTTGAACTACATTTCTAGCAATAAACGGTGTAAGATGAGTAGCGTTCCAAATAATTATAAGAAGAATTTTGTCAAAGATTTGAAGTGGGGACTCTTGCTTCGCAAGCCCATTAATGAGCACACGTGAGGCAAAGAGAGGAGAGGGAAAGAGGTGGAGGAGGGAGAGGAGAGCGGCAAAGGGAGAATGGGGGAGAGAGTCAGAGAGAGGGAGAGAGAGCGGTGAGAGAGAGATAGGGGAGAGAGAGCGGTGAGAGAGAGAGAAGAGTTAAGCTTCAGTTATGTGGCGATGTTCTCTATGTGAATGGAATTCCACTGAATGGCTGAGTTGGTTTAGCTCAGCCCTTCCAGTGAGCCGTGTGTGTGCTTGCGTGCGTGCGCGCGTGTGTGTGTCACAAGGTGGGAAAGTGTGTGTGTGTGTGTGTGTGTGTGTGTCACAAGGTGGGAAAGTGATAGGTTTTTGGGGATCTGGGTTGAGCAGGCAGAGTGAAGTAGAGCCAGACAACAAGGACATTTAATAAATGAAGGCATGGTTTACATAGGATAACTGTTGTTCACAGTCTCAGAATGTGCTTTGTAATCTTTCGTTTTCACACATCAAACCCAACCAATAAACCATGCATATTAAAATCTAACCAAAACAAAAGGCCCAGGAGGCAGGCGGCCATCTTCTTTTCCCCATGCTCCTCAAACGCACAGCCATCCATTACAACATGCTTCTGGAAACAACCATACCTCTGGACTGTATCACCGCCAGTGGGCGGCCTTACCTCAAACAGAAGGAACAGGGGGTTTAATACTTTACAGGTGAACACAATTAACCAATGACATGTCTTGGGGAGGGGGGTACGATGACTAGAATTTCACCACTGTTCAATCCTGTGAAGAAACCTTCCCACCAACCTTCCCTCCAGGCACACGTACACACACATACACACACACACACACACACACACACACACACACACACACACACACACACACACACACACACACACACACGAGGGGCAGTCGAAACAACAGTTATCGTTACAGTAATTGATGAGATCAGAGCCCTGTACTACGAATCTGGTTTGAGGAGTTAGCGAGGTAACTTTGGTCAACTCTCAGTTCAAACTCGGGATAACCGGTGACATGAAAGTGGCTCACCTTTTAGCCAGGTCAATTTCTACGGCAACGAATCCTTCAAAACTAAACTGCTCCGGGGCAGGTTAACTCCATTTATCCTGAATGAAGTGTCTGAGCCACGAGTGGAGGACCAATTAAAAAAGATTCCCTCCCTCTCGCAAAGATTGCATCATCATCCCCTTCATTTGAGGAAGACGGCTGATGAAATATTTTATTAATCAAATGTTTGTTTTGTGTAAAAAAATTGTAATGTTAAAATACCTATCACAATACACATTTAGTAATGACAGAATGCATTTGAAACTTCACACACAGTAAAACTTTTGTATGACTTAATACAATTATTTTATTGATCATAGGAGTGGGAAAAAAGGGTGCTTGTGCATTGATAATCACACCAAAGACGGCATCAACCCCTAACAGCCTGTTCTACTAAGCTACAGTATATGGAAATGTATTAAGGTCATACCAAGGATCATTTAGCTATTTAATTTGGAATTTTAAGACCCCTTGAAATAACAAAACATATTTTTTATTTTTATTTGGCCCATACAAACACATTGAATAACAGATTCACTACATGGAACAACAGATAGTCCCCCCAATAAATCTAAAGGAAGTTTATCCTAAAGTGTCTGTCCTATGTCTGAGAGATATACAGTGAGGGAAAAAAGTATTTGATCCCCGGCTGATTTTGTACGTTTGCCCACTGACAAAGAAATTATCAGTCTATAATTTTAATGGTAGGTTTATTTGAACAGTGAGAGACAGAATAACAACAAAAAAATCCAGAAAAACGCATGTCAAAAATGTTATAAATTGATTTGCATTTTAATGAGGGAAATAAGTATTTCTGTTCAAATTAAAATTACAGACTGATCATGTCTTTGTCAGTGGGCAAACGTACAATATCAGCAGGGGATCAAATACTTTTTTCCCTCACTGTAAGAACGATCTGGAAACATTTATTTTATTTTACATGTATTTAACCCCTTATTTTTGGCACTCAACAGTCTCGAAATATACAGTACTTTCATTCATTTTTTCAACTGGTACCAGGGCACCTTCAGATGACTCTTGTGAGGCCTGTGACCGTCCTAGAGCGAAACCGCGTGAGAGTCTCACCTTTCCACAGAGGGGTCATATTAGTGTGTAGCCCAAACTGTTCGGACGCTACAAACAGAAGTTGACAGATCGGCTGTACCGACTACAGACTAGTCCCAAGATGCTTGTTGGGGTCGTAGAGCAAAACGGAGACCACCATGGTGTTCGCGAGAGTCTCATCTTTCATAATAGTTTGTAGGCCAAACCATTCTACAGACGATATTGTGAGAAGACCGATTTCCGTGATGTCTCATGGTCTGATAAACACCGCTCTAGCTCTGCCATCTTTCACCGCAGATGTGGAAGTGCGACATCGGCAGATGCAGTGGATTGAGACGCATCCAATAAAAATAAAAAACTGATATCTCTAGCTTAAACTGAAGGAGTTTATGGGGATTTGTTTACTATACTAATTCGATTTAGGCATTAACAACACGTAATAAAAGAAAAACGGCACTCCTAACAGCCTATTTCCTACCATAGCCTGCTGAATTTGCAAGATAACTTGTCTTTCATTTTGATTTTGGCACAAATTAATATGTGGCACTGACTAGGCCATGGATGAATGTTTCAGCATTGTCTCAATGAAGGGTTTGGCGTTCGACTAGCCGTGTGCGACATGAACACGCAGTTACAAGCCTGGCTCGAGCAGGCTCGAGTAAGTGGCGGGTGCACGATCAACATCCACCTTGGTAACATTGGTGAAAGCTGAGCTGGAATGTGAAATGAACTGAAGCTCTCTCATTTCAGAAAAGCCTGGGTACATCTAGCTACATCAGTGGAGGCTGCTGAGGGGAGGACGGCTCATAATAATGGCTGGAACGGAGCGAATGGAATGGCATCAAACACATAGAAACCATAGAAACCATAGAAACCATGTGTTTGATACCATTCCATTTATTCTGCTCCAGCCATTACCACAAGCCCGTCCTCCCCAATTAAGGTGCCACCAACCAACTATATATTCTTCACCTTTCCCCTCCCACCTTGGCCTGACTATGGCAACAATCAACTCTCCTCTTCTCCCTGAAGTGTACACTAAGAGTGCATCCCAAATGGCACCCAAATGGCACCTATCCCCTATATAGTACACTACTTTTGACCAGATCTCCTATATAGTGCACTACTTTTGACCAGATCCCCTATATAGTGCACTACTTTTGACCAGATCCCCTATATAGTGCACTACTTTTGACCAGATCCCCTATATAGTGCACTACTTTTGACCAGATCCCCTATATAGTGCACTACTTTTGACCAGATCCCCTATATAGTGCACTACTTTTGACCAGATCCTCTATATAGTACACTACTTTTGACCAGATCCCCTATATAGTGCACTACTTTTGACCAGATCCCCTATATAGTGCACTACTTTTGACCAGATCCCCTATATAGTGCACTACTTTTGACCAGATCCCCTATATAGTGTACTACTTTTGACCAGATCCCCTATATAGTACACTAGTTTTGACCAGATCCCCTATATAGTGCACTACTTTTGACCAGGGTGCCATAAAGGCTGCAGCCTAAAGCGAGAAACAAGCCTTATGCAAATGGTGAATGGACTGCCATGGGGGCAGTGTTGTGTGTAGGCAATAAAGCTGAATTACAGTTTTTTCCAACTGCTTACACACGTTTTCAAAACTATGTCTCCTTTTTTCAAAACTCTACACACAATTCCCAAAACTGCACACACAAAATGCAAAATGCCTCACATCTCCTTCAAAATGTAACACTGCATTCAAAATGCCGTAAACACATGTCAGAATGAAGCATTTGCATCAAATGGCAAACACTTCTTTCATAATAGTACATTTTTGGATATACCATGTAAACACTGTTGTTCTAAATCTAAAGCTCTTTGGTCTTTCATAGGCTTATATCTACATTTCAATACAATGTTCTACAGTGAAAGTAATCTGCTGAGAGGGGTAACAAGTACACTGTAAACACCAATGCAATGTAGAAACAGAAAATATTTATTAGGCCAAACATTACTGTTGTATACAGTAGCACACAACAAAACCATAAACATATGTAAACCAAAAGTATATTCTTTAGAATACAGTAAAGAACACAATTGTGTGTGTGGGGTCCCGGGGGGCAGTCCAGGAATTGGTAGGGGGGTGGGCAGTCACCAGTGCTAAGCTACGCTTCATCTCTTCTCCGGGCTGGGTCTGGCCACAATACTTTGTCCACATCACAAGATAAGTTTTCTCTTGCCAAACATTGAGGGAAGTATCTCCTAGCATGGCGTATCCAACCTTGGACAGAGGCAACCTCTATGTCCCCACATGCGTCCTCCATTGCCTGGAGAAGCGGCATGCGGGCATAGGGTTGGCAATCATACACTTTCCAGCGCCAGGCTGAGAAGAATTCCTCTATGGGATTTAGAAAAGGTGAATATGAGGGTAGGTACAAAACTACAAATTGTGGATGGGTGGCAAACCAGTTTTGGACCAGAACAGCCCGGTGAAAACTAACATTGTCCCATATAACCACAAATCCAGCAGGCTCCTGATCTGGATCAGGGACAAGCATTGTGTAAATTGCATCCAGAAAAGTGAGCCTATGGCCGGTCTTGTACGGACCCAGTGTGGCATTGTGATGGAGGACCCCGTTTTGAGTGATGGCAGCACACATAGTTATATTACCCCCACGCTGTCCAGGGACATTGGTAATTGCCCTCTGTCCTTTTACATTTCTTCAGCGGCGCCTGGTTTTGGTGAGGTTGAAGCCAACCTCATCCACATAAATAAATCTCCTTCCTTCTCTTCTTTGCCCTCGTCCTCTTCTTCCTCTTCCTCTTCCTCTTCCTCTTCATTTTCCTCTTCCTCCTCCTCCTCCTCTTCCAACACTTCGTCTTTGAATTTGTCCTCGTTGTTGTCCCCTGCCTCTCCCTCCTACTCCTCTTGCTCTCTGTCCATTGTTGGCATCCATTGTTCAAAACAGGTAATCTGACCATTGACCTATTTATAGGCCTATACTACAGTAAAGCAGTGATTGGTTAGTGATCAGTTAAGCAATTAGTGTTTGCACATGTGAAGAGTGTGTGTGTGACCTGGTGAATAAGTGTAGCATTTTGAATGGTTGTGTTTGGAAAAGGAAAGCAAGTCACTTCCTGTTAGATTTTTGTGTTTCAGGTAGAGAATTGTGTGTAGTGTTTTGAAAAAAGTGTTTTATGCAATTGACAACTGAGTCAAAGGCTGAGAAATAGCTTATGGTTTTGGAGATTTGGTGTGTAGTTTTGCACTTTGAGTGAGAGGTTTCAAAAATCGTGTGACATGAAAAGATTTTGTGTGTAAGCAGTCGGAAAAAACTGTAAACATGCTTGGTTCTTTGATCTGATCTATCGGCTACGCATCAAATTCAATTTTGCATTGATAACCAAATGTAATCTCAGCGACTGTTCAAACAATAAACCAAACAATATTGTAGCCTTATTAGAATCCCCCCAAAAGGTATGCTATTACAGTTTTTTCCAACTGCTTACACACGTTTTCAAAACTATGTCTCCTTTTTTCAAAACTCTACACACAATTCCCAAAACTGCACACACAAAATGCAAAATGCCTCACATCTCCTTCAAAATGTAACACTGCATTCAAAATGCCGTAAACACATGTCAGAATGAAGCATTTGCATCAAATGGCAAACACATCTTTCATAATAGTACATTTTTGGATATACCATGTAAACACTGTTGTTCTAAATCTAAAGCTCTTTGGTCTTTCATAGGCTTATATCTACATTTCAATACAATGTTCTACAGTGAAAGTAATCTGCTGAGAGGGGTAACAAGTACACTGTAAACACCAATGCAATGTAGAAACAGAAAATATTTATTAGGCCAAACATTACTGTTGTATACAGTAGCACACAACAAAACCATAAACATATGTAAACCAAAAGTATATTCTTTAGAATACAGTAAAGAACACAATTGTGTGTGTGGGGTCCCGGGGGGCAGTCCAGGAATTGGTAGGGGGGTGGGCAGTCACCAGTGCTAAGCTACGCTTCATCTCTTCTCCGGGCTGGGTCTGGCCACAATACTTTGTCCACATCACAAGATACGTTTTCTCTTGCCAAACATCGAGGGAAGTATCTCCTAGCATGGCGTATCCAACCTTGGACAGAGGCAACCTCTATGTCCCCACATGCGTCCTCCATTGCCTGGAGAAGCGGCATGCGGGCATAGGGTTGGCAATCATACACTTTCCAGCGCCAGGCTGAGAAGAATTCCTCTATGGGATTTAGAAAAGGTGAATATGAGGGTAGGTACAAAACTACAAATTGTGGATGGGTGGCAAACCAGTTTTGGACCAGAACAGCCCGGTGAATACTAACATTGTCCCATATAACCACAAATCTAGCAGGCTCCTGATCTGGATCAGGGACAAGCATTGTGTAAATTGCATCCAGAAAAGTGAGCCTATGGCCGGTCTTGTACGGACCCAGTGTGGCATTGTGATGGAGGACCCCGTTTTGAGTGATGGCAGCACACATAGTTATATTACCCCCACGCTGTCCAGGGACATTGGTAATTGCCCTCTGTCCTTTTACATTTCTTCCGCGGCGCCTGGTTTTGGTGAGGTTGAAGCCAACCTCATCCACATAAATAAATCTCCTTCCTTCTCTTCTTTGCCCTCGTCCTCTTCTTCCTCTTCCTCTTCCTCTTCATTTTCCTCTTCCTCCTCCTCCTCCAACACTTCGTCTTTGAATTTGTCCTCGTTGTTGTCCCCTGCCTCTCCCTCCTACTCCTCTTGCTCTCTGTCCATTGTTGGCATCCATTGTTCAAAACAGGTAATCTGACCTTTGACCTATTTATAGGCCTATACTACAGTAAAGCAGTGATTGGTTAGTGATCAGTTAAGCAATTAGTGTTTGCACATGTGAAGAGTGTGTGTGTGACCTGGTGAATAAGTGTAGCATTTTGAATGGTTGTGTTTGGAAAAGGAAAGCAAGTCACTTCCTGTTAGATTTTTGTGTTTTAGGGTGAGAATTGTGTGTAGTGTTTTGAAAAAAGTGTTTTATGCAATTGACAACTGAGTCAAAGGCTGAGAAATAGCTTATGGTTTTGGAGATTTGGTGTGTAGTTTTGCACTTTGAGTGAGAGGTTTCAAAAATCGTGTGACATGAAAAGATTTTGTGTGTAAGCAGTCGGAAAAAACTGTAAGAAGTGATATCTATGTGATTCTAGGCTATTTTGAAAGGAGTAAAAACAGCTGCTAGCTATGTGCTTTTTTACTCCATGAGCAAATACATTCAAGCAGCATATCAAAAATGTTACAACGGCAAGTATTATAATATATTTGCCAGGGCATATTATTTAATTATAAACGGGGTGGTTCGAGCCCTGAATGCTGATTGGTTGACAGCTGTGGTATATTTAAGCAATAAAGCATGAGGGGGTGTGGTATATGGCCAAGGGCTGTTCTTAGGCACAACGCAACGTGGAATATTGGCCACATACCACAAACCCCCGAGGGTAAAATGTGGACACACATTTTACTATACTTGTGAGTACCAGTAAACCAACTCCAATTCAGAGAAGTGAGGACATTTTGCCAGTCCTCACTTGTAAAAAGGCTTCTTTAGGCTTAGTGGTTAGGTTTAGGGTTAGGAGTTAAGGTTAGGGTTAGTGTTAAGGTTAGGGTTGGGATTACGGGTTAGGGAAAATAGGATTTTGAATGGGAATCAATTGTTGGTCCTCACAAGTATAGTAAGACATATCTGTGTATGTGTGTGTGTGTCTGTGTGTATGTGTGTGTGTGTGTGTGTGTGTGTGTGTGTGTGTGTGTGTGTGTGTGTGTGTGTGTGTCTGTGTCTGTGTGTGTGTGTGTGTGTGTGTGTGTGTGCAAGGCCGGATTACGGAAAGGGCCCCCTGGAGGTCGGGACCCCCAAGATTGCATATGATAGCAAAATTCTATCTCAGCCTCATGGCAAAATATGTAGAATAGCAGGTAAGGTCGTTGCCCCGGGGCCCCAAATACAGTAGTCCGGCCCTGTGTGTGTGTGTGCATGTGTGAGCGTGTGTGTGTGTGTGTGTGTGTGTGTGTGTGTGTGTGTGTGTGTGTGTGTGTGTGTGTGTGCATGTGTGAGCGTGTGTGTGTGTGTGTGTGTGTGAGCGTGTGTGTGTGTGTGTGTGTGTGTGTGTGTGTGTGTGTGTGTGTGTGTGTGTGTGTGTGTGTGTGTGTGTGTGTGTGTGTGTGTGTGTGTGTGTGCATGTGTGAGCGTGTGTGTGTGTGTGTGTGTGTGTGAGCGTGTGTGTGTGTGTGTGTGTGCATGTGTGAGCGTGTGTGTGTGTGTGTGTGTGAGCGTGTGTGTGTGTGTGTGTGTGTGTGTGTGTGTGTGTGTGTGTGTGTGTGTGTGTGTGTGTGTGTGTGTGTGTGTGTGTGTGTGTGTGTGTGTGTGTGTGAGCGTGTGTGTGTGAGCGTGTGTGTGTGTGTGTGAGCGTGTGTGTGTGTGTTTGTGTGTGTGCGTGTGTGTGTGTGTGAGCGTGTGTGTGTGTGTGTGTGTGTGTGAGCGTGTGTGTGTGTGTGTGTGTGTGTGTGTGTGTGTGTGTGTGAGCGTGTGTGTGTGTGTGTGTGTGTGTGTGTGTGTGTGTGTGTGTGTGAGCGTGTGTGTGTGTGTGTGTGTGTGTGAGCGTGTGTGTGTGTGTGTGTGTGTGTGTGTGAGCGTGTGTGTGTGTGTGTGTGTGTGTGCATGTGTGAGCGTGTGTGTGTGTGTGTGTGTGTGAGCGTGTGTGTGTGTGTGTGTGTGTGTGTGTGAGCGTGTGTGTGTGTGTGTGTGTGTGTGTGTGTGTGTGTGTGTGTGTGTGTGTGTGTGTGTGTGAGCGTGTGTGTGTGTGTGTGTGAGCGTGTGTGTGTGTGTGTGTGTGTGTGTGTGTGTGTGTGTGTGTGTGTGTGTGTGAGCGTGTGTGTGTGTGTGTGTGTGTGTGTGTGTGAGCGTGTGTGTGTGTGTGTGTGTGTGTGTGTGTGTGTGTGAGCGTGTGTGTGTGTGTGTGTGTGTGTGAGCGTGTGTGTGTGTGTGTGTGAGCGTGTGTGTGTGAGCGTGTGTGTGTGTGTGTGTGAGCGTGTGTGTGTGTGTGTGTGTGTGTGTGTGACCACATTCATGTAACGTGTTTCACTGTAATGGAAATGATCCACTGACGGCTCTTTTCCATATGGAGCCATTTCAACAATATCTCACGGTTTTACCAATTATACTTAAGATTCTGAGGTTTATCCACATGTCTCTAAACGTCAAATTTCGAAGTTGCTCCAAACATTTAGAAGTGTATTTGACACCCTCGATTGGCTCCTGATCAGCATCGTTCCGTTTCTCCAAACGTCAAATTTCGAAGTTAAGGGTTAAGGTTTGGGATAGTGTCACGGATTCTGCCGAGGCTGCTCCTCCTCCTTGCTCGGGCAGGCTTCGGCGTTCGCTGTCCCCGGAGTACTAGCTGCCACCGTTAGATGTTTCAGTGTTTGATTGCTTTTGTCTGTCTATTGCACCTGTGTCCGTTTGTGTCTGATTATGTGTCCTATAAGTTGCCTGTTTTGTGTTGGTTAGTTTGTGTGTTGTTATTCGCCTGTCCGTTAGTGCTGCGTGTTTTCTCTGTTTGTTGTTTTTGTAGTTTACGCAGAGTTTGCGTAATCGCTCGCCTCTGGTTTATGTTGAGGCCGTTGATTTGTATTGTGCCTTGTGTTGCACTAGTAAACTTTGTTGGACTAAGCTTCGGTGTCCTGCGCCTGACTCCCACACCACATTCACCTCAGCCATTGACAGATAGAGTTAAAACATTACTTTTAGGCATTTATTCCGAATGGTTAAGTTAAGGGTTAAGGTTTGGGATAGGATTACATTTTTTTTAAATAAATTAAAATGAGTGTCAACCACTGGGATTGAAAACATGACCTTTACGCCCATCCACCATTCCCTTCCACACTGCCCTAGAAAAACCCAAACCTACTTGATGGTAATAGCACTCACTGTTGCCCCTAGTGGCCGGTTTTGAAGGTATTTTCCTCAGGATATGGACACACGTCCAATTTCGAAGTCAATCTTGAGCGATCTTCCTGGACATTTTGGGGTCAGGAGGTTGAGTCTACACAGAGGAACTGACAATATGACTATGTCCTGGAGGACCCATCTCTCACTGTGTGTGTGTGTGTGTGTGTGTGAGTGTGTGTGTGTGTCTGTGTGTGTGTGTGTGTGTGTGTGTGTGTGTGTGTGTGTGTGTGTGTGTGTGTGTGTGTGTGTGTGTGTGTGTGTGTGTGTGTGTGTGTGTGTGTGTGTGTGTGTGTGGTGTGTTTCTGTGTGTGTGTGTGTGTGTTTTTGTGTGTTTGTGTGTGTGTGTTTGTGTGTCAAATCAAATTGTATTCGCTCGTGTACACAGTCTACAGCAGGTATAAAAGGTGCAGTGAAATGCTTCCATGCTAGCTCTCTCAACAATGCAGTACAATATCAATATCAATAATAACCAACAGTCAATCAAAAAGAACAAGTAATTAGAGGGAAGTAGTATGCATAGTAATAAAACGGATTTGTACACAATAGGATATACAGTATACATTATGAATGTGCTATGTCAAGTATGACTGTGTTACAAATATAAAGTGTGTATGTGTGCATGTGTGTGTGTGTGTGTGTGTGTGTGTGTGTGTGTGTGTGTGTGTGTGTGTGTTTGTGTGTGTGTATGTGTGTGTGTGTGTGTGTGTGTGTGTGTGTGTGTGTGTGTGTGTGTGTGTGTGTGTATGTGTGTGTGTGAATGTATGTGTGCATGTGTGTGTGTGCGTGTGTGTGTATGTGTGTGTGTGTGTGTGTGTGTGTGTGTGTGTGTGTGTGTGTGTGTGTGTGTGTGTGCATGTCACAGTCTCTCCCTTACTCCCAGCCTGGCTCTCCAACACAGGGATCATGCTGAGAACATCTTCCGCTCCCTGCTGTTACCCAACACTTTCATCTCTCTCCCCCTCTCCATCAAATCAAATCAAATCAAATTATATTTGTCACATGTGCCGAATACAACAGGTGTAGACCTTACAGTGAAATGCTTACTTACAAGCCCTTAACCAACAATGCAGTTTTAAGAAAAATAAGTGCTAAGTAAAAAATAGATAAAGAAAAAATAAAAAAATAAAAAAATAATAATAATAATGAAAGAGCAGCAGTAAAAAGAACAGTAGTGAGGCTATATACAGGAGGTACCGGTACCGAGTCAATGTGCGGGGGCACCGGTCAGTCGAGGTAATTGAGGTAATATGTACATGTGGGTAGAGTTAAAGTGACTATGCATAGATAATAAACAGAGAGTAGCAGCAGCGTAAAAGAGGGGGTGGGGACAATGCAAATAGTCTGGGTAGCCATTTGATTAGCTGTTCAGGAGTCTTATGGCTTGGGGGTAGAAGCTGTTAAGAAGCCTTTTGAACCTAGACTTGGCGCTCCGGTACCGCTTGCCGTGCGATAGCAGAGAGAACAGTCTATGACTAGGGTGGCTGGAGTCTTTGGCAATGTTTAGGGGCTTCCTCTGTCACCACCTGGTATAGAGGTCCTGGATGGCAGGAAGCTTGGCCCCAGTGATGTACTGGGCCGTACGCACTACCCTCTGTAGTGCCTTGCGTTCGGACGCCGAGCAGTTGCCATACCAGGCAGTGATGCAACCAGTCAGGATGCTCTCGATGGTGCAGCTGTATAACTTTTTGAGGATCTGAGGACCCATGCCAAATCTTTTCAGTCTCCTGAGGGGGAATAGGCTTTGTCGTGCCCTCTTCACGACTGTCTTGGTGTGTTTGGACCATGATAGTTTGCTGGTGATGTGGACACCAAGGATCTTGAAGCTCTCAACCTGCTCCACTACAGCCCCGTCGATGAGAATGGGGGCGTGCTCGGTCCTCCTTTTCCTGTAGTCCACCATCATCTCCTTTGTACATCCCTCTCCATCCCTCCATCTCTCTTTTTCTCCCTCCCTCACCCTCACTCACTGGACAGGCCTCCATCTCTCCCTCCTCTGTTTGCACTCCCCTCCCTCCATCTCTCCCTCCTCTGTTTGCACTCCCCTCCCTCCCTCCCTCCATCTCTTCTCCTCTGTTTGCACCCTCCTCCCTCCATCTCTCCCTCCTCTGTTTGCACCCTCCTCCCTCCATCTCTCCCTCCTCTGTTTGCACCCTCCTCCCTCCATCTCTCCCTCCTCTGTTTTCACTCCCCTCCCTCCATCTCTCCCTCCTCTGTTTGCACTCCCCTCCCTCCATCTCTTCCTCCATCTCTTCCTCCATCTCTTCCTCCATCTCTTCCTCCATCTCTTCCTCCATCTCTTCCTCCATCTCTTCCTCCATCTCTTCCTCCATCTCTTCCTCCATCTCTTCCTCCTCTGTTTGCACCCTCCTCCCTCCATCTCTCCCTCCTCTGTTTGCACTCCCATCCCTCCATCTCTTCCTCCTCTGTTTGCACCCTCCTCCCTCCATCTCTCCCTCCTCTGTTTGCACCCTCCTCCCCTCCATCTCTCCCTCCTCTGTTTGCACTCCCTCCCTCCATCTCTCCCTCCTCTGTTTTCACTCTCCTCCCTTAGACAATAGTGTGTGTGTCAGACAAGCTTTATTTCCCTGTCAAGTGAGAGAGTGAGCAACAGCACAGGGTGGACATCTGCTAGTGAGACTAGATTACCATCTAGTGGTCAAAACAAACCATCACAGTGGAACAACACTACAGTAATGAGGTCACACATTCACAGTACACACATTACATTTACATTTTAGTCATTTAGCAGACGCTCTTATCCAGAGCGACTTACAGGAGCAATTAGGGTTAAGTGCCTTGCTCAAGGGCACATCGACAGATTTTCACCTAGTCGGCTCGGGGATTAGAACCAGCGACCTTTCGGTTACTGGCACAACGCTTTTACCCACTAAGCTACCTGCCGCCACACATGTACACACACGCACATAAACACACACACATAAACACACACATCACACATGCACACATACACACACACATACACACACGCACACACACACATACACACACGCACGCACACATACACACACATATACATATACATTAACACACATGCACTGATATGAACCTATTGCCCTTTGGGCCAATCATTGTTTCAACTCTCTGACAGAGCAGCTACACCCTACTACAGTCTCCTACACCAAGCCTTCCCAGAGAGAGACAAGTAGGCTAAATTATTTCCTAAAACATGTTCCAAAAGGAAATTAGTGAATGTGTCTAGTCAAAAGCGACATTATAAATAAAGGTGAATGTTGTCATGTCAGTTCTAAATGAAGAGTAGGTATTGGACCAATGTTGTCTACCTGTGAGACAGTATGAGTGAGCTACTACTAGTGCGCACCCTTTGGTGGCGATCCGCGCTCATAATCCATGTAGAAAAGTAGCCTACAGTTTGTACATGAGAGAGAAAGAGAGGCAGGGGAAAAAAACACTGCAGAACAGTAGGAATGGAGCCGCAAACACACACATTCTATAAAATCCCGCCTGATTCGTGCCTAGTCAGCTGCAGCTACGTGGCATCGCAGGTATAGGGCGGAGAGAGAGAGAGAGAGAGAGAGAGAGAGAGAGAGAGAGAGAGAGAGAGAGAGAGAGAGAGAGAGAGAGAGAGAGAGAGAGAGAGAGAGAGAGAGAGAGAGAGAGAGAGAGAGAGAGAGAGAGAGAGAGAGAGAGAGAGAGAGAGAGAGAGAGAGAGAGAGAGAGAGAGAGAGAGAGAGACCGCACTGACCAGCGCAGACACGTCATCTCCTCTCCTTTCCTCGCCCGGGGTTCCACGTGGATCTTGTCCTTGACCAAAACAGATTCCAGTTCGAATACTTTCAAAATACATCCTTCCTTCATTTTATTACTTTTTTAATTACTCCTCTCCACGAGGATATGTATTATCTAAAGTCAACAAAACTAGATAGATGTAATCAGAGGCTCCATATATCTTCCAACTCTCCTGTCATGTCAGATCAGTGATTACTTTAAGGAAAGGGAGGAAGGAGGGATGTATTTTGAAATTATTCCACTGCGGCCCTGGCCTCTCGCTGTTGCGCAGTGCAGTGTAGATATTACCCGGAGGTCGCGAGGGTTGGCTGAAAGGTAGAATCTCTCGCTATGAAATCACAATCTGAATTTACAACAGGACGTTAGGATGCGTTTGTCTATCTACTCATCAAACAGGCCAACAGGTAAGATATGACAACATTGCGATGTACGATTGCAAACATGTAACACATCATAACTGATAGGTTACATTTTGAGTGAGAGATTGAGACTTTTGTAGCACCAGATGGATACAATGTTGCAGCATTAGCATCACTATAACTCATTGGGAATAATGGAAATGTTTTAAATCACTGCTTTACGTTATGATGATTATTTCTCATAACCTACGGTTATTACACATTTGTTGCAGAATAACAATTCCAAATGTTTTAATAAGTAAATGATCGGCCTAAATGTTATATACAACACGCCTACAATGTTTAATGTCGGAGCTGAAGAATGATAGCGACAGCACTTGTCGTGCTTGCAGGTGCATCGTAGAGTCTGGCGCTGACGTGCTGGTGACAGGTATGCTTTCCCTGCTCCTGTTCGCGCACCAGTGTGTGTCCGAGCCACAGGTGCCCGAGGACCAAAGGTAGGCCCCGACACGAACACACACAGTGTAGCGCGCAGTGAAAGTATAGAGCAGAGAGAATTTGGCGTCAAGGTTTAAAAATGACCAGCTCAAAATCCAAACTGGTCTAAACTGGATTTTCCAGCAGGGTGACGTTTCAAGTTCAGTTGAATGGCTGGGTTATGTTATGTCGTTCTTTTGTTGTTTATATTAGTTATTGGTGAGCCTGTCAGACAACATGACTAGATGGTATGTACTGTATGTGAGCTCACATCACAACAGCCTCTGAGATGTGAACCTTCAGGAGGTGTGACTGCATGGTTGTTTGCCAGAATAATAGTGGGCACTGAGCAGTCAGTCAATGCCAGCTAGCCTAGTACATCACTGGTCCAGTGATGAGAACTAGGAATGTAGGCTATACTGTTGGACTGTCTTTCAGGTCATGTAGGAATAACAGAGACAGGAAGTATGATGTTAAGGGAACTCTCAGGTAAGGGCACTGGATTACATCACATCCTGTCCCTGGGTGGTAACAACAACAGAGGTGAGAGAGAGAGGGGTCAGAGTTCAGAAGGAGCCTGTTTATGTAGCACCTCAGGTAGAGGTCAAAGGGAAACTTTCCATGCACTTAATACTAGCCATAAAACCAACACAAAGTATTTCTGTTATCACCCATCTCTGTCTCTCTGTCTCTGTCTCTCTGTCTCTCTCTCTCTCTCTCTCTCTCTCTCTCTCTCTCTCTCTCTCTCTCTCTCTCTCTCTCTCTCTCTCTCTCTCTCCTGCTCTCTCTCTCTCTCTCTCTCTCTCTCTCTCTCTCTCTCTCTCTCTCTCTCTCTCTCTCTCTCTCTTCAATTCAAAGGGCTTTATTGGCATGGGAAACATGTGTTTACATTGCCAAAGCAAATGAAATAGATAATAAACAAAAGTGAAATAACCAATAAAAAATGAACAGTAAACATTACACTCACACAGGTTTCAAAGGAATAGAAACATTTCAAATGTCATATGAAGTATATATACAGTGTTGTAATGATGTTCAAATAATCTCTCTCCCCCACCTCTCTCTTTCTATCTGTGTGTGTGTGTGTTTGTCCTGCAGAGTACAGTCAGCAGGAGCCCCTCCCCCTTTCACACTGGCCAATCCCTTCGGCTCTGGAGAGGAGGACCGCAGGTGAGTGGCATCATAAAACCCTTTATTCCAGCTGGGGGACAACTCTATTAAATACAGGGTTAAAGCAGGGAAAGGGAGCTAGAGGGTTTTGCTCCAGCCCTAATTTAACCATTTTCTATACCTTTATTTAAGCAGGGAAATCCCGTTGAGACCAAGTCCTCTTTTCCAAGGGAGCCCTGCATGTACACAATCATACAAATGTAAAATATTTACAAATATAACCCAGTTATCAAATTACAAAATACAATCATAAAAAACAAACAACATTCTCCAGTAAAAAGGTAATCAATCAGCCATCTAAATTGCCCTAGTGGTACCAAAACATAACATTTTTTAGAGTTCTGGAGATTATTCCACAAGGAAGGTGCAAAAAAAACTAAAAAGCAGTTTTATCTAACTCAGTGGAGATCAAAGGGATATCCAGAGTTATCCATCCCTGAGACCGGGTCTGGTAGCTCGTACGTCTGTAGGTTAACAATGATATAAGGTATGGCGGAAATTTGTGCAAGAGGGCTTTATAAAGAAAAATTGTGCAATGCATAGATCTACGAGACTTTAAAGAGGGTCAGCCTACATTCTGATACAGAAAGCAGTGATGTGTACTGAACCCGTTGCCCGTAATAATGCGCAGTGCGCTGTGATAAACTGCATCCAATGGCTTCAATACAGTGGCTGCCGCATTCATAGATGATATCACCAATAATCTATAACCCGTATGAATGTCGACTGAATGATTTTGTTTTCTATCTGCTATTAAACAAAATACATGATCTATTCCTATAAAGGAAGCCCATTTTAATTCTTAACTGACTCATCAATATGCTTTTTGAAAGATAGCTTTTTGTCAATCCAGATACCCAGATATTTATAAGTGGGGACACAATCAGTGTGGGCACTATCCAATGGACATACAGAGCATTCGGAAAGTATTCAGACCGCTTGACTTTTTCCACATTTTGTTACGGGCCTTGTTATGGCCTTATTCTAAAATGGATTAAAACGTTTTTTTACCCTCATCAATCTACACACAATACCCCATAATGACAAAGCAAAAACAGTTTTTTAAATTTTTTTGCACATAAAAATAAATACAATGAAATACCACATTTACATAAGTATTCAGATCCTTTACTCAGTACTTTGTTGAAGCACCTTTGGCAGTGATTACAGCCTTGAGTCTTCTTGGGTATGACGCTACAAGCTTGGCACACCTGTATTTGGGGAGTTTCTCCCATTCTTCTCTGCAGATCAGGTTGGATGGGGAGTGTCACTGCACAGCTATTTTCAGGTCTCTCCAGAGATGTTAGATCGAGTTCAAGTCCAGGCTCTGGCTGGGCCACTCAAGGACATTCAGAGACTTGTCCCGAAGCCACTCCTGCGTTGTCTTGGCTGTCTGCTTAGGGTCGTTGTCCTGTTGGAAGGTGAACCTTCACCCCAGTCTGAGGTCCTGAGTGATCTGGAGCAGGTTTTCATCAAGGATCTCTCTGTACTTTGCTCCGTTCATCTTTCCCTCGATCCTGACTAGATTCCCAGTCCCTGCAGCTGAAAAACATCCCCACAGCTGATGCTGCCACCACCATGCTTCACCGAAGGGATGGTGGCATGTTTCCTCCAGACGTGACGCTTGGTATTCAGGCCAAAGAGTTCAATCTTGGTTTCATCAGACCAGAGAATCATGTTTCTCATGGTCTGAGAGTCATTAGGTTCCTTTTGGGAAACTCTAAGTGGGCTGTCTTGTGCCTTTTACTAAAGAGTGGTTTCCATCTGGCCACTACCATAAAGGCCTGATTGGTGGAGTGCTGCAGAGATGGTTGTCCTTCTGAAAGGTTCTCCCATCTCCACAGAGGAACTCTGGAGCTCTGTCAGAGTGACAATCGGGTTCATGGTCACCTCCCTGACCAAGGCCCTTCTCCCCCGATTGCTCAGTTTGGCCAGGCGGCCAGCTCTAGGAAGAGTCTTGGTCATGGGCGGTGTGTTCAATAGGGCGATATGGGCGACGCACTGCCAAACGGGAAAAGGAAGGGATTTTTTTTCTAATCAATTATATCACGGCAACAGTAGTTATCAGTGTTCACGTCTGATCTGCCAGCCACTAAATATCAAATCAGGCTAAAGTCGTGCTTCAAATGGCCCCGCCCGTTTTTGGGGCGATTTCAGTCAAGTTGAAAATCGCCCAGAAGTCTCTCATAGCCTGTCATGTAAAATCTATTTTTTTCAAATTTCAAAGCTTTCAATACATTCTCTATGGGTGTCTGTGGGCATGCACTTACGCGCTTTCGTCATACATGACGTAACCATGAACGTAACTAAGACAATGGCGGCTAGCAGCGTCTCTGTTGTGACCTGCAGTGTGGCGTTATTTTATGTTTTTAATTTGTAGACTTAGTTTACAAACATTCTGCAAACATTCTGCTTTGAACTGATCTTTCGGTTTTGGACTGATCTTGTTGATCGTGTACATACCCGCTACGAACGGACTAAATAATGAAAACGCTGCAGGCAGCTGTAATCCCAATACAGCTGGGAGACTTGGCTGGATGACAGAGTCCCGGACAGAGAAGTGGAGCCGGCCACCTTCACCCTGGTCAGAGCGGACCGCGATCCTGGTAAGAGAGCGACTCTGTACCCCGACATTGAACTGCTTTCTGTGTCATTGCGACCTTACTATCAATTCAATTCAATTTAAGGGCTTTATTGGCATGGGAAACGTGTGTTAACATTGCCAAAGCAAGGGAAGTAGATAGTAAACAAAAGTGAAATAAACAATAAATATTAACAGTAAACATTACACTCAGAAGTTTCAAAAGAATAAAGACATTTCAAATGTCATATTATGTATATATACAGTGTTGTTACAATGTGCAAATAGTTAAAGTACAAATGGGAAAATAAATAAACATAAATATGGGTTGTATTTACAATGGTGTTTGTTCTTCACTGGTTGCCCTTTTCTTGTGGCAACAGGTCACAAATCTTGCAGCTGTGATGGCACACTGTGGTTTTTCACCCAGTAGATAAGGGAGTTTATCAAAATTGGGTTTGTTTTCGAATTCTTTGTGGATCGCTGTAATCTGAGGGAAATATGTGTCTCTAATATGGTCATACATTTGGCAGGAGGTTAGGAAGTGCAGCTCAGTTTCCACCTCATTTTGTGGGCAGTGTGCACATAGCCTGTCTTCTCTTGAGAGCCAGGTCTGCCTACGGCGGCCTTTCTCAATAGCAAGGCTATGGTCACTGAGTCTGTACATAGTCAAAGCTTTCCTTAAGTTTGGGTCAGTCACAGTGGTCAGGTATTCTGCCACTGTGTACTCTCTGTTTAGGGCCAAATAGCATTCTAGTTTGCTCTGTTTTTTTGTTTGTTCTTTCCAATGTGTCAAGTAATTCTCTTTTTGTTTTCTCATGATTTGGTTGGGTCTAATTGTGTTGTTGTTGTTGTTGTTGTTGTTGTCCTGGGGCTGTGTGGGGTCTGTTTGTGTTTGTGAACAGAGGCCCAGGACAAGCTTACTTAGGGGACTCTTCTCCAAGTTCATCTCTCTGTAGGTGATGGCTTTGTTATGGAAGGTTTGGGAATCGCTTCCTTTTAAGTGGTTACTATCTGCCCCGTGAGTTCCCCCAATTGTTTGTTACCGTTGTGTACTGTTGATAATCACAAGTTTACTGGAGAACTGAGACCAAGTAGAGACTTTGGACAGGGTGGATATGGTATAATAAAGGCAGTTTATTCAGAGGTAAAGATATCTGGAATCGCGTGCACGGACTCGTTCGTGCACGCGAGTAAAGTAAAAGTGTCCTGTCTTAGGTCAGCTAGGATCACCACTCCTTGGCCACCTGCTGACAAGGCTGACAAGATAGGACTCTTTTGTCCATTGTTATAGGATAGGAACAGAAACAAACGCCCAACACAAAATGGGTCATGCACAAGATTTTAGTCAGACCAAGCTATAACATTATATATTTACTACGACAGTACATTCAACCAAAAGCTAATATAACAAAGGCATCAGAGATTATTTATAATCTGTCACAGAAACTGGAATCCATCTCCCCAGATCAGTCAATAAATGCTTCTGGTATTGACTTATATGCTGCCCCTGTCTTCATGTTGTTGCTGGACATATCTTTTTTAAAATGTGTGTAGGTCACCTAAATCATCAGAAAAATTGCCCCTCCTGAGAATTTTTTCAGGAGCCGCCACTGGTCTTGGTGGTTCCAAACTTCTTCCATTTAAGAATGATGGAGGCCACTGTGTTCTTGGGGACCTTCAATGCTGCATAATTTTTAGGTACCCTTCCCCAGATCTGTGCCTCGACACAATCATCTCTCGGAGCTCTACGGATAATTCCTTTGACCTCATGGCTTGGTTTTTGCTCTGACATGCACTGTCAACTGTGGGACCTTATATAGATAGGTGTGTGCCTTTCCAAATCATGTCCAATCAATTGAATTTACCACAGGTGGACTCCATTCAAGTTGTAGAAAAATCTCAAAGATGATCAATGGAAACAGGATGCACCTGAGCTCAATTTCGAGTCTCATAGCAAATGGTATGAATACTTATGTAAATAAGGCATTTCAGTTATATATTTTAATATACATGTACAAACATTTCTAAAAACCTGTTTTCACTTTGTCATTATGGGGTATTGTGTGTAGATTGATGAGGGGAAAAATGTATTTAATCCATTTTAGAATAAGGCTGTAATGTAACAAAATCTGGAAAAAGTAAATGGGTCTGAATACTTTCCGAATGTACTGTATACATAAATCATCAGATGCATTTTTAGGCTTTTTGGAAAATAACATATACTTAGTTTTACCTGCATTAAGTTCCAATTTCAGTTCAACAAAAGCTTTCTGCAAAGCAAAAAGGGCAGTTCTGAAAGCCTTTTCAACAGAAGGGGCAACAGAATACACAACAGTATCATCCACATACAAGTGGAGGTTACAATTTCTTACAGGCAAACCAATATTGTTTATATAGATAGTAAAAAGTACAGGGGCCAGAATCGACCCTTGTGGGACACGTTTAGTAATATCAAGGAAACCTGACTTAACACCATCAGACGAAACATATTGTGTCCTGTCTGTCAGGTAGTTTTCAAACCAATTGCAGGCTGCCTGACCTAGGCCAATTTCAAACAGTCTACTAATTAATAATGGCTGGTCAACAGCATCGAAAGTCTTTGACAGGTCTATGAAAAGGGCAGCACAATGCTTGGCCCAGGACTGATTTCTGATCATAATGAGATCTGAAAGTTCTATAGAGAACCAAGGATTTGTTCTATTTTTGACTCTAAGGCGTTTGAAGGAGTCGTGCTTATCTGCCTTTGACTCTAAGGCGTTTGAAGGAGTCGTGCTTATCTGCCAGAGATTTAAATAGATGAGAAAAATTATAAAGCCAATTCAGGGTCAGGCATGAAGTTGATAGAGGAAAGCGCTGAGTAATGCATGTCATGAAGAAACCCTTGGGGAGATAAAAAAAATGTATCTTCATAATTAAATGAGGATCAGTGTTTTTCTGTTGGGTATCTCTAATACATGCAATATGACAGTGATCGCAGAGATTTGCGGGGGCAATTTGTCAGAATTTGGTCAATCAGCAAGGATTTTGGATTGTTGTTTTTTACATTAATCTGTGTGGGTTTTGAAATCAGTTGAGTCAGGTTAAAGTCAAGACAAATATTCTTAAAATCATCTGCGGCCGGGGTAAACCAATCTAGATTAAAATCCCCTAAAACGACTAATTTGGATGACAGAAAAGGACTTAAATACTCAGAAATCGTACCAACGGCATCCACTTATGGCCACATCTATACACAACATTTCAAATTTCTTAGGAACAGTAATATTTAGAGAACATGATGTGGTGAATGTTGATTTTACATAAATAGCCACTCCTCACCCTTTTTTTGCGATTTGTCACACCTGAAGATATTGTAATCACAAATGTCAATGTCCTTATTCGAGACCAAATCTTTCAGCCAAGTCTCTGTAAGAACCAGAATTTCAGGGCTCGTGTCCTGCACCCAGATATCAAGAAGGTCCATTTTTTTACGTTGAAGTGCAACAGTCCAAGCCCCTTATGTGATTTGGAAACTGAGGGGATATCCATTTTTATGGAATTAACATTTGAACTAATAGCACTTGTTGAGCTTATGCTAGCCACAGTGGGCATCCCATTTGAGCTAACAGTAACAGAGCTAACAAAATGGGATTCAACTTTATGGGTACAAGATTATGACTGACAACACCTCTTTGAATATGAACATCTGTAAAAGTACGACGATAACGCTGTGTTATAATGGTAGACAACACTGATTTCTCCTGCTGTGGCAGAGACAGGGCGATATACTCCTGAGGGCTTGTCACGGAGTACACTCTCACACCAATCTGGCCCTCATACCATCAAGGCCATCTAATCATCTCCAGCTTCTAATTGGCTCATTCATTCCTCCTCCTCTCCCCTGTAACTATTCCCCAGGTCGTTGCTGTAAATGAGAATGTGTTCTCAGTCAACTTATCTGGTCAAATAAGGGTAAACAATAAATAAACATTTGCAGAAAATGTGCTTCAAGATGTCCATCATTGTTCCTGTATCCAAGAAAGCGAAGGTAGCTGAACTAAATGACTATCGCCCCGTAGCACTCAACTCTGTCATCGTGAAGTGCTTTGAGAGGCTAGTTAAGGATCATATCACCTCTACCTTACCTGACACCCGCTACAATTTGCATTCAGCTCCAAAAGATCCACGGATCATGCAATCGCCATTGCACTGCACACTGTCCTATCCCATCTGGATACGAGGAATACCTACGTCAAAATGCTGTTTATCGACTACAGCTCAGCGTTCAACACCATAGTACCCTCCAAGCTCATCACTAAGTTCAGGGCCCTGGGTCTGAACCCAGCCCTGTGCAACTGGGTCCTGGACTTCCTGACGGGCCGCCCCCAGGTGGTGAAGGTAGGCAACAACACCTCCATTACGTTGATCCTCAACACAGGGGCCCCACAAGGGTGCGTGCTCAGCCCCCTCCTGTACTCCCTGTTCACCCATGACTGCGTGGCCAAGCACGCCTCCAACTCAATCATCAAGTTTGCAGACGACACAACAGTAGTAGGCCTGATTACCAACAATGATGTGACAGCCTACAGGGAGGAGGAGAGGGCCCTGGCGGAGTGGTGCCAGGAAAATAACCTCTCCCTCAATGTCAACAAAACAAAGGGGCTGATCGTGGACTTCAGGAGACAGCAGAGAGAGCACTTCCTCATCCACATTGATGGGGCCGCAGTGGAGAGGGTGAAAACAGCCCTAATTGAGATATTGTGGCAGGACTTGAAACGAGCAGTTCATGCTTGAAAACCCACAAATGTCGCTGAGTTAAAGCAGTTCTGCATGGAAGAGTGGGACAAAATTCCTCCACAGCGACGTGAGAGACTGACAAACAACTACAGGAAGCGTTTGGTTGGAGTCATTGCAGCTAAAGGTGGCACAACCAGTTATTGAGGATAAGGGGGCGATTACTTTTTCACACAGGGGCATTGGGTGTTGCATAACTTTGTGTTTATGAAATAAATGAAATAAGTATGTCATTGTTGTGTTATTTGTTCACTCAGGTTCCCTTTATCTAATATTAGGTTTAGGTTGAAGATCTGCTAACATTCAGTATGAAAAATATGCAAAAGTAGAGAAAATTATAAAGGGGGAAACCCTTTTTCACAGCACTGTACATGTACATTTATATTCTGGACTCTGACATTGTTCGTTCTGATATTTCTTAATTTATTTATTTTTCTTCTTGGGGATTTGTGTGTATTGTTTTGTATTGTTAGTTATTACTGAACTGTTGGAGCTAGAAACAAGCATTTCGCTGCACCTGCGATAACATCTGCAAAATATGTGTAGGTAACGCGACCAATAACATTTTATTTTGATTTGAGTACGTGACTCATTTATGCTCGAAGAGAGCTTCTGTGCTCGCCGGTAGTTGGGATGTATTCCATCCTCACAGAAACAATCCCTTCGCTTCCAGAACCGGTCAAAATTGTCAATAAACGCCTTTACTCTGACAGGGGCATGTATTCCGTTACAGCTCTGTGGACTCTGAGTAGGTGCTGTGATGTGTGTCGATGTGTCTTTCAGACAGACAGATAAGATTAAATAGGTTTATGATTTACATTTACATTTTAGTCATTTAGCAGACGCTCTTATCCAGAGCGACTTACAGTTAGTGAGTGCTGTTTGCCTTGTTCGTTAACCTAACCGAGCGAACAAATGACTAAATAGTTTACCACATTCAGTTGTGTTCTGTAAAAGGTCAAAGGTTGTCCAGGTGTGGGGAGTGTTCTAGCTGTCCAAGTGTCATATTGTCATATTCATATTGAGCTCACACACCTCCACTGATTACTGTGACATACCAACTGCACTCCGAGCACTCCAGGGAGGGAACAGAGAGTTTGTTTGTAAAACCTTGAGATATGTTGAGACTAGATTACAGTGGTACTTTCTGTACCGTGAAGTAACGTGCTACCCAGTCAGGTGGGCCTGCGGTTGAACCTTCTAACCTCTGACCTCTGACCTCTGTGTGTGTCAGGCTGCTGCAGAGCTATATCAAGGCCAATGTAAAGGAGGGACAGGGAGGGCCGGATAACACCTGGGAACAAGGTAAACACACACACACACACACACACACACAATTAGTGACATTATTAATGAATCAACATCTTCCTATTTCCTGCTGGTCAGAGGTGTTCTTCCTGTTCAGTCTCCATGACTACGACCGCAGCGGTCACATGGACGGCCTGGAGATGATGAAGCTGCTCTCTGAATACAACTCCCACAATACACCTGGAGAACAGTCAGCTGAGTCGGTGAGGTGTGTGTGTGTGTTTGTGTGTGTAAAACATCTGTATATATCTTCAGTGTTATAGCTAGGTCATATACTATACTGACTGATATTGTAACTCTGTCCTGATCACAGAGTCAGTTGATGACCAGCTAGCTAGCGTGACATAGTATCAGAGGGGTTGTGTATTAGGATACACATACATCATGTGGCCTGTACTGTTGTCTAAATATAAAGATAGGGTTACTGTAGGACTTACTGTAGCTCAGTGTAACTGAATATGACTGTTGCAGTTAGTAAATCTGCACCCTAGGCCAACGCTTGCTGGTGTGTGTGTGTACATGTCAGTTAGTAAATCTGCACCCTAGACCAATGCTTGTTGGTGTGTGTGTGTGTGTGTGTGTGTGCGTGTGTGTGTGTGTGTGTGTGTGTGCGTGTGTGTGTGTGTGCGTGTGTGTGTGTGTGTGTGTGTGTATCCAGGTGGTGGCCATGGTAGATGTTCTCCTGCAGACTCAGGATCTAAACCAGGATGGTCTAATAGCTCCCTCTGAGCTTCTCTCTCCTCCCAAACTACAACAGCCAGACTCTAACTCCCAGGGTGCACCTGAACAGGAAGGGGGTGTAGAGGTCAAAGAGGGAGTCAATGTTGAGGAACCAAAACAAGAAGAGGCAGAGCAGAAATAGGAGAAGAACGCAGAGGAACAGCTCAAGGAGGAAGGGTCAAAGCCAGGAGATGAGGGACAGTAAGTTAAGACCGATGAACATTCTATACAGGAAGAGGAGAAAGGACCACATATCCCATAGGCCCCTGCTGCTGATCCTGTACTACATCAGGGGCAACCTGAGATGTAAACAAACAAACACATAATAGTAATAATAATGATAATAACAATAATAATAATAACACACAAACAGCACTCCAGCTCAACTACAATTCTTCCATCCAGACTGAGAGTTGGGTCAGCCAATAACAGGAGCCCGTTGACTGACAGGCAGCAGAATGACCAAATCACAGCCCCTTATCCACCTTTGAGGGAGGGTCTTGTTTCAGTTTCACGCTGATGGATTTCCCCCTTTTTTTTGTACTAAAGAAATGCTGTTACATTTCAACACATTGCCCTTCTGAACAAGAGACAATATAACTCAGGATTGAATGTTTTATTGTGCCAAAAATATACTATGCCTTACACTGCTAAATAGCAGTTCGGCCTTTTGGTTGTCATAGATTTTTGCGGTAAATATTTTCTCTCTGTTGAAGAAGCAATCCAAATTAAGCCATATATTGCAATAGACAATCTGAAGAAAAGTTCAGGAATGTATGAATGTGTCAAGTGCAATGCCTTCCAATGATACTTTGAGAAAAGGTATTCCCCCTCCCAGAACACACTGCAATATGAAAATTGTGCGCTCGTTCACTGGGTTAAGAAATTAGGTGGGAAATCCCTCAAACTCATGGAATTGGGCTCTCTCGTCACTGCATTTGTTGAGACTAGAGTCTCCATCATTATTAGGGACATTTGTTTTTCCTGGTAGCGCAGGTCAAAAACCTTTGGCCCTTTTCACTTATGCAACCTTTAAAACTAAAGTCTGTGTTGATTTGTACAAATAGTTTTGCTTCCCTGCACAGCCCCAGTAATACTAAGAGCCCAATTCAGATTCGCCCCCTTCTCCCAGAAGTGTGCACTCTTTCCTTTGAAATCCATGAGGGGAATGAACTGTACACTTTGGGGAGAAGGGTCATCTAAATTGGGCAAGGATATGTTTTGAATGCATTTGATTTCATGTAATCAAATATTTAAGAACACATTTTTGGGATACATTTTCAAAGAAACAAATGAATATTTGGTTTGCTGTAAATTTCCTGAATTGAGGGTTTGTATATTTAAGACTAAAAATAAAGCTAATATGAATATCCCACCTTTATCACTGTGTGTAGTGATGACATGGTTTTTAATCTTGGTGGTCACTAAACAACAGCCTGGTTGTACCTTGTTTGTTAAAATTATTATTAAAAATGGGGAACCAAGGAGAATGTCCACTCACTTTTGTTGCTGCTCTAAGATTTCCACTCGGCGGAGGGATTCCTACACAAACATACCTACTAAGGTCAACTTACACATTTTTCAGCAAAGATGGGTGAAAGTAATGGGGTCTTTGGGATTTTAGGCTGGGTATCTGCATTTTGTGCCAACTGTGGATATAAAAAAAAAAGCCATGTCTTGAGGGCAGGGAGAAGTTTAAGCCAGGCAAGTTTTCAGAGGCCAAGTTAAACATGTTGGTTGGCTTTTATTTTATGCAACTCAATACAATCATTCCAGAACACTTTTGATCAGAACAGAGAGAAGCATTAAAAACACAGCATTCAAATAACCCCCCCCCATCGGTATAAAACTACTTCCATGTTTCTCTTATAATCCAATTTAAAAACACAAAAAGGTGTACAATGCAGTCAGTGAGCACGTCGAAGGGAAAAAAAAAATCACCTCTAGAAAAAGGTGTTTAAAGCATCATGCATTAAAAATTGTAAATTGATGTGATTGTTGCAAACTAGTACAGGGAGAGAGGTATTTTAGCACAGCTAGCCACCGCTCCATTGATCAAACACAGGAAGCAAGATGGTCTACAGAGTCTCAATAGTCTACTGTTGCTTCCTCTCAATCTGCACTGACATAACTGGACAGGTGTCTTCTTTCACCCATCCTGCATTTTCAGATCGGTGGAGATGACAGAGTGGATACGAGGGGAAGAAGCCACTACAGATTGAGACACACTAGGAAGAACACATTTAACTAAAGACAGAAAGCAATAGTTCACATATGCCCAGTTCCAAATGGACCCCTAGCCTCTCCTCTTATACACTTCTCATAGATCTGATAAGGAATCAGGATAGGACAGGTATGAGCAATATGCTAGTAGATCCGCCTTTCCCTCAGACAGGGTAGCATTTTCTAAACCAATTATTTTGAAACTAAAGAGGTGCCTAGGGGTTGAATTGGGCATTAGAACCAGAGTAAAAGCCAGAAAAGGCAGGCAGAAAGAGGAGATGGTTTCCCTCTAGTGGACAGGAGGACTGGTGCATCTGCAGCGTCTCGCTCCAATCACTTCCTGGTTACTGTTGTCCTGGTTACAAAGGGATGCCAGCCACCATCTCAGACTCGATGCCACAGTGGTCCTTACCTCTCAGGATCTTAAAGAAACCTGGGAGACAGGAGAGAAAACACACATTGTGTAGGAGTAGCCGAGCACGCACACAATCTTCCTGAAGAAGAATTAACCTCTAGTTTGTCCAGAGTTGTAACATAATTTGTGTAAGTGTGTCTCACCGTTCTCTCCCCAGTCAGTGTTCCAGGAGTTAGCAGCCAGCCAGTAAGGAGTTCCCCCCTCCTCTCCCCAGCCCAGGACCTTAATGGCATGGCCTCCTACTGCGCTGCCAGAGACATGCTGGTACACACCTAGACAGAGAGAGATAAAGTTAGGGTGTCAGAAAGACGGAAATGTGTGATAGAGGGTGAGCGTGCTCACCAGACTTGTAGAGCAGGAAGTCTTCGTAGACAGTGAAAGCTCCTTCCACAGGTCCGTTCTTTAGGAGCTCATTCATGATCTGCTGCTCTTCAGAGGGAACACTGTACGAGCTCTTACCTAGGGGACAGGAGAGAGGGCTTAGTGTGTGTTTCCATGGGCAAGAGAAACCTATCCACTTAGCATACATTGAATACATTCAAATTGAGTGTGTGAATGTGTTTACTAACCGAAGTGTTTGTCCTGCTTGTAGCCAGGTGTGTATCCAGCCTCACACTGGTTGGAACATTCTGGCGTGTCACCCTCCTCTCCTTTACAGGGGGGTCGTGTGCCGTTAACATGGTGCTCACAGGGAGGGATAGAGTAGGGCCTGCAACCTATCAGGAGACACCAGAGAAAGAGAGGGAGAGTTAGATACAGGGAGGGAAAGAGTAGGGCCTGACAGGAGAGACCAGAGAGAGAGAGAGAGAGTCCCCTACATACCAATGTGAGAGTCGTAGAGTCCTCCAGAGACTAGCCCCTCTGTAGTCCAGAAGTCCCACGCAGCAGAGGGGTAACCACCATTACAACTAGGAACACACACAGTAAGCAATGCTAACACAACCTCCGATCCCTTACATGCACCCCATGCCACAGAGCAGGTGAATGAGAAAACACGTACCCCATGCCACAGCTTTCACAGCAGCTGAGCAGGTCTTCAGAGGAGATCTCCACGCTGACTTTGGCATTGCTATGGATACACACACGGTCTGAGATGGCCTCCGCAGCACCAAACGCCTGCAGAGGAACAAGCACGTCAAAACACACTCAACTTCATGGTTCAGTAACAGGAGTCTGAGAATAGGTGTCTCCTCCAGTGTGGGTCTGTCTCTGTTCTTACCCAGCAGCTGCCACAGGAGCCCTGGTCCCTGATCTCCTTCAGAGTGGGACAGTTGGGCCACTGCATTCTGGGGTCAAAGTTGTCAGGTAGCTTCACATCCCCTGCATACTGCACCCTACAGAGGAGAGGACAACATTGCCATTAACCCTACAACCTACCCTACAGAGACAGAGCGACACAGAAAGAGAGACCGAATGAAAGAACAGGAGAGAGAGTGAGTAACAGGTGAGGACAATGACTGAATATGTGCTGTTACTATGTAGTGTTCTTGGTAAAGTCAATCTGTACAGCAGCCAAGGAGTTCAATTCGATTAACAGATCAGTTCACTTCCTGCTTGTACACTTTCTGGATGCAGCACAAATACACATGTACATTCCCTTCATACAACTCAGTCACTCACATGGCGGGCAGTTTGGGTCCTTTGAGCAGGGTTCCACACAGTCTCTTAACATAGCTGTAGTCCACATTACGGAAGTTGTGGCCAGCCTTCCATGTAGTGTTGGCCTCATTGATGTAGTCCACCATCTGGTGGGAGAGCGGAGGTAGGCGGGGCCGGGCCCAGCTGATTGACAGCCCAGACACCAGCATCAAAAATGCCACACGCCACATTACTTCCTGTAGGGACACAACGGCATCATGGGAACATGAGTTCCATCTGACTGCGCAATCCACTGCAATCCACCCACCCCCCACCATCCATTAGCTTTGTTTTAGGTCAAAACAAAGCTAATGTCACATGTAGACCTACCATACTGGCCTCAGGGAGTCAGGTGACATGCGCATGCAGTCATGCAGGGACACAAACACTTCAGCAGCTCTAAGCCACTCAGACAGGACAGACCAGCAGACCAAGAGGGCAGAGAGGAGAGCACTTCAGCTCAACTGGAGTTGGCGTATTCAAGCAAGGCTCTCCATTAGGCATTGAAGGCCTAATGGATTTGGCTCAGGTCCACAGATCAATACCAGTGCAGATTGAAGGGTGTGTCTGTGTCTCCGATACTGCCAAGTCATTCATGGTATAGAATAACTTACACCACAGATGAGACAGAATGTTGGCCACCATTACACAGCCCTACCTTGTTCAGATCAGAAACATGATTCCATGGCTACTTTAACCAGTAACCTGACACAAACAGGAATGCATATTAAGCCTAAACACACATTACAGCATGTGGTGGGTGGTTGTGTGTGTGTGTGTGTGGGGGGGGGGGGGGGGGGGGTTGTGTGTGTGTGTGTGTGTGGTCACATCACAACTTCCAAGAAATGGGCTGTGCAATGGTGAAATCACATGACTGAATGAGTCAGCCGCAAGTAGCTTCACATGGAATTCACCTTTAGGACAACATGACTGACTTCTTTCAACTCAGCAAAGACAACCAAGTCTTGCTTCCCTAGAATGCCTGTACTCAGCATAGCCAGGGTCATATGGTAGAGGAACATTAAAACCACCAAGACTTCCAGATGTCATTTATTGACTTGATGAAAGTTAAGAGTATTAACTTCGACCAATTGGTCCAGCGTCGTCCAAGGTAGGGGAGGGTTTGGCCGGCAGGGATGTGGGTTCGTTTCCCACGGGGGGCCAGTATGGAAAAATTAATAAAGTATGCATTCACTAACTGTAAGTCGCTCTGGATAAGAGCGTCTGCTAAATGACTAAAATGTAAAATGTAAATGTATTAATACATGCCTATAAGACATTGTTTTACCCCCTTGTCTGACAGACTACCCGGAGCAACAATCTGTCTCACTGGCAATTCTAAAGCGCCACCTTATCTTCCATTAGTGGGTCAAGGATAGGTGATAAGCAGCGCTGTGTTGTTCAGTAGGGAGAAAACATTTAGAAAGGGCGTGAAACTGGTAGGTACTACCTGAACAGATTTTGAACAATATGACAGCAACAAATAGCTAAGCAACAGATTAGCATGCCAGACATCTATCTGCCTTTCATAGCCTGCGACTCATGGAGCTGAAGAAGTAGCCTACCCATAGGGTGTAAGGTGGGAGAGGAGAGATCATGTTAACCTAACTGTCTGCTGCAGTGGAAAAGCAGGCTTTCACAAACCCACAGGGGGAAATTAAACTACATTTCTCAGAAGTCACCTTTATTGTTCTGCTATGAAATGAATGATTAACCTCATCACAATGACAAATGTTCGGTCTTCAGCACCCCGTGTAATGGTCTAGAGCCTTTGTGTACAGGATTTATCCAGCTAAGCACAACACTCCTGATTGAGCTACCCTTAAGTGAGAATGCCAGAGAAGCTGGTGATGAGTGATACTGGATATATTGACCAACAAACCATGCCAAAAAAAAAAAAATATCAATATATCCTCCAAACACCGGCTTTGAGGGCATCATCACTTTTATACAACGGGTTACCAACATATTCAAATAATGATTGACATATTTTCATTAACGTTATTTTGATGAATTTATTCATACTATTTCATCCTTCCACAAGATATAGCCCCGACACAAATCTAGGGTTGCTACCCAAGCCGGCTGGTTGTTCTATCGGTTCGGTTGCTAGAGACACGACCCAGTCGTTCAGTCTTTTTGTTCTGTATCTATGGACGCGACCCAGTCGTTCAGTCTTTTTGTTCTGTATCTATGGACGCGACCCAGTCGTTCAGTCTTTTTGTTCTGTATCTATGGACGCGACCCAGTCGTTCAGTCTTTTTGTTCTGTATCTATGGACGCGACCCAGTCGTTCAGTCTTTTTGTTCTGTATCTATGGACGCGACCCAGTCGTTCGTTCTAAATGTTCCATTGCCTTACTGGCTGGCAACGTTTATCCCTTGCTTGCCAGCTAGCCAACTAAGGCTAAATTACAGTCAATTCAAATAGTGCAGCCAGAATAACAGCAAAGTAGCTATATTTGCATTTGTTTAAGCTGTTTTCTAGTGACATTTATCTGGATGCATCCAAAACAATGAGTTAATGAGGCGCGATTTCGCATGGCATAGAAAATGTGCTCGCTTGTCAGGACACTGTTGTTCAGAGGAGCTAGCCAACAACACAGCTAACACAATAACTTCAAACTGAAGCTGGAAAGACTGCAAAGTTGCTGCACTTTATTTCATTTTACCTTTTTTTTCTCAATTGACATTTCTTTGGATATATCCATAAAAATGCCAGCCGATTCATGATTTCGACCGGCTGAGAAACGCTGCCTGCCTGTCTGTCTAGTCCCGGCCCCTACATGTTCATTACTATGGGACAGCTGGAGATCGAATTTAAGATATTGAAACAATGTTGCAAATGTCGGAGACAGTGAGCAAAGTTTATGCAAATCTCCGCTGTTTTAAACTAAATGTTAGTCTAAAAGAAATGTGACATGATGTCTAGATGCTTTTTATAGTGGAGATAAAGTTTATAAAGTGCCTGGCTGGGCTGATGAGACAGTGGATTGCACAGTCAGATAGAACAGAGTAAATAGGCATTTTAACTTCATAGATTTAGCGGGTGGTAACTTGTGGAATAGACACCGGCTGGAATGCGGTTTTAACCAATCAGCATTCAGGATTAGAACCACCCATTGTATTAAATCATAGAACCACCATCAAGACATTGGTTGGTTGAATTGGGTATTATGCCGTGTTTACGTGTACCAGGTAGATGGCAAACCGGATGTCAAATGTTTTCAAAGAGAGCACGACGGTAAATGCCGTTGAGGTTGGTGGTGAATGCAGTCAGCCGCCACGGTAGACGGGACTTGCCACCAAAGTTGAAATATTTAAACTTTTGCCATAGTGTTATTTTCTACCGGATGATGATTCTCACTGAAATCACCATAGCAAAGCATACCGTCGTGCTGGCTTGTTTTTGCGGTCACCGTCTTTCTTGCTTTGACCTATGCCGACAGGTATGAGGGTTTTTCAGTCCCTCGTCTAAACGCAGCACTAGGTTGGTACTAGACAAATGCCTGTACACTGGCTAGAGTGAAATAGGGTTGTCACAGGTCTCTTTTAGATCACTTGTCTTCCGACACCCACAAGAGTAGCTTTGAGATACAATTACTAAGTGAGTGTCTGGCTTTCAATTTCTTATCCAGATATCAGACTTGTTTAAAGTGAAATCTGGATTTCATACGATTTCAGTTACATACCAGTCCAGGCATGTTGTTTGCATAGACTTGTTTAAAGTGAAATCTGGATTTCATACGATTTCAGTTACATACCAGTCCAGGCATGTTGTTTGCATATGGTCGTGCACTTGTCAGAGCCCTTTCATCATAAGATGCCTTTGAGAAATGTCTGAGTCAAGGTATGGTTAGTCATTCAAGATTGTATGCAAATGCTCTGCAAATCTGACTTTTGACTTCATAACATGCACACGCGTATATAGAAAACAAGTTGAGATAAGAATACCATCAGGTTATAACGTTGGCTGCCAATTTAAAAGTAGGCCACACAAAGCTGACAACAAACACCGCCCGAACAACAACACTGCTGCTGCATTTCAAACTATCGTTAGCTAACGTTAATAGATAATTTAAGCAATTTCATCTGCTCGTCACAACCATATTTTAATCAGGACATAAATACTCGTTTAGCAAAAAAAAGTACACTTTTGTTAGCTGTAAATTGGCCTTTTTACTGTGCGGGTTGTTAGCTAACCATCCAGAAAGCTAGCTAAAGCTGATGCGGAGTTCCTCTCAAATACCTCATGTTTCTAAGCAAACTGAAATGAAGTTCAATAAAATAACGTTACATTACCTGTTATCTGCTTGTCGGGTGTGCGGAAGATCAGTTACAGCACACTTCTACACGTCCACCTCTAGTAAATTACCTGGCAAAGTGTTTTATAACGTTCGGTTCTGAACGTTAAATCAGAGGAGAATCACGTGACCTGTCATGTGCCTCTTGCTCTGATCATGGTCCTCCTGATTGTTGCAGGTTGCATTAGAAGATTTGCTAAATTGTTTAATGTCTAGTAAATAGACACAATAGGCATATTATGTAACTAATTTATTACAACAACAACGATGATTGTAGGGGGGTATATTCATGTGAGATAAAATGTGCACAATTTCAAACAGAAATTCTACCTAGGCCTACATGACAGACTGTTCTTGTCTGCTACACTGTCCTGAACAGACCCCTTGACGCAGGTGAAGGAGAAATGTAGGCCTATAGAATTTGCATTTGCTAACACACATTAGTCTATGACACGTTTAAAGGATCATCAGCACAAAAGACTGCATTTCAAGAACATCTCGTGACTGCAAAACAAGCGAAGTCATCATATAAAGAACCCGAGGACATGATGACACGTGCATTTATCAAAAGCCATCGGCTATTGTAACTAATGAAGCATGATCAGTCTTCTTTCTGTTCTGTACTCAGCGGACAAACATCTGATTAGATAATCATGAAGAAACAGAATAAAGGTGTGACTGACTGGGCTTGAACCGGGGTAATCTTCATAGCAGAAGACTATGTTAGCCTGCTGAGCTAAAGCCTAGGCATTTACTTTGGGAGGTAAAATCAAGATGGTCACTTTCATTTCTTTACTGATTAGATTAGAGCAATAGACACAAAGCATTATTCCATAGTGGTAACCATAGTGTTTATTCAGGTGTACTAATACAGTTATTAACCACCCCTAGTATTATTAGAATAAATGATGGCCAATCAGATGCATCACATTTGCCTGATGTAACAATAATAATAAAAATAACAACATTTTGTTAATGCATATTGTCAAGTACAGATATAAAACCTAGTCAAAACACAATTAATCACACTACCGTACACATTCCATACAGTAAATGTGGCCAAAATAAAAATTCTAAGAATACAAAGCAAGAAACTGAAAATGGAAGCCCTCCATTCCATTCATTGTGATGAACATTACATACAGGTAAGGCAATGAGACCCACAGCCATCGCAGCTGATGCTGTCGTTTCTACAAGGCAAGCGCTGATCATCAATTGATCATTTTGATTATCAAGCCAAGGCTTTGAGATAGCATTCTAAAGCGTGTTATTGCACTAAAGATACATTTTAAAGTCAATACTGATATTAATAGGTTATATTAGCTAGCATATTAACTTTGCATAGACATACATTCTAAAAGCTAGTTAATGCAATGTGTGTGTGAGTGCTTTATTTTTTCACATGTATCATTAGTTACAGTACACTGTGTCAGGCTGTATAAAAATAAGGACAAACATGCAATGGTACTGTTTCCTCAGCTCTATCTAGCTCACACATTCCCTTTATAGCAACAGAGGTAAAACAATAGTTCAGAACTAATCTGGTCCCCAGCCGGCTCCATCTCTTGAGCCTGGAGGACGAGGTTAGTTATGAACTCACTATAAACCCAATCAAACAAAATAAAGAACTGTAAAAAAAAAAAAAAAACTATCTGATAACACTGACCTCCAAACATCCATAGCAGCATGTGACCTATACCCCCTAGATAGTCCTGTCACTTCTTCTCTCCCTAGCCCCTTCTATGAACTAAGCCCTAGGGACTAAGGGAAGGGGCTAGGGAAAGAAATGGGACCAGGCTGTAGGGTTAGAGGATCTGGAAGCTTATCAATATTACTAGCAGCTTGTTTCAGGCACTTCCACACTGAAAGATACAGTCTGCTCTGGTGCCACTTCAATAGATCAGATTAGTTGGATCTTCTTCCGGTCTCACAGGAATAGGTCATTGCTCCCTACAAATGGTTCATAAAAGATCTTTACCATATAAAGTTAATTCAACACTTGGGAACAGTATTTATACTGACCGAAATGAATTGAACACCTGAACACAATTGAAAATCTCATATATACTGTATATTGTAATGCTAGTACCTTTCAGATTGAATTGTCTGCTTGACATGTCGGGACTAGCTGTAAACTAATTGTAAATAAGAGTATTCATATTTGTTAATAAAAAGCATTAACGTATATTACCTTAATTTGCTAGGGTACCTTTAGATTAAATATCACATTTGGATAAAATAATAAATATTTTATATACAGTAGCCTATAATAGTAAAGTAAACCTTAACATGTGATCAGAGCCTCTCTTGACTAACCAATAGCTCCCCTTCAGTTATCCAATCATATCACAATACCTCATATTTGCGCAGAAGTGCAAACTGTCTCATTATTATATCAGATATATACAAGAAAAAAAATAAAAATATATAAACTCTTTCCTCTGTCAAACCTTAATAATCACAATTTAATTTAAGATATTATGAATCATAACGCTTTATGACGGCACCAATTCAATCAATCACATATCAGGGTAAACCACACTGAGGGTTCACTCAAAATGCTGACACTATCAGAGGTGTAAACCGTGTTAAAACCAACACACCCTTACAAGCTATTATTCTCACAGACATTATCATTGAATGTGAACATGAAACTTCACGTCAGCAAAATCCATACATTTTGAGTAAAGCCACAATGCTGATCTGTGATTGATTGAATCAGGGCCAAGGAGAAAAACACTGTTCCTTCATTAAAAGACTACTTTCAGACTACTTCTCTTATGTAATGTGTCTGCGTGTGACAGTTACATGTGGATTCACAACCTCACACTAGCTGATAATACTGGATACTCAAGACAAGCTATAGTTATTTAGTGTGAAACACATCTGGCTAGCCTGGGGGCCAGGCTGGTTCTGAATTAGTCAACAAGCCCTTGGCTAGTAATGAAGCAGTTGTCTGGCATGATAACAATGTCGTAATAGCACTGTTGAATGCAGAACCAGCCTGACACCCAGGCTAATGTCATATATCTTCTAAAATACTCTCTATATATTGTGTTCTATATAATCTCTACATCTGGGTTAAATACAATATGATAAACTGGGTGGTTCAAGCACTGAATGCTGATTGGCTGACAGTCGTGGTATATCAGACCGTATACCATGGGTATGACAAAACATTTATTTTTACTGCTCTAATTATGTTGTTAACCAGTTTATAATAGCAATAAGGCACCTCTGGAGTTTGTGGTATATGGCCAATACACCACAGCTAAGGGTTGTATCCAGGCACTCCGCGTTGCGTCGTGTCGTGCATAAGAACAGCCCTTAGCCGTGGTATATTGGCCATATACCACACCCCCTTGGGCCTTAATACTTTCAAATACTTTATGCACGCTTGATTTAGCTTGGAATGGAACAGTGGTACAATGGAACTAATGAAATAGTCCCAAAAGTGTAAACTCCGCCACCCAGCTGCACACCGGTCGAGCTAAATCAAACACACGTCAACATGTATTTGAGAGTATTTGACGAGGTCTGATCATCTCGCTCCACCCATTGGCCCCTCTAGATCAATTTCTCTCTATGGTCTACAAACTGGACCAGTTGTTTTCTAGCATGGGTGGTGATGGCGGTGGTGGCGGTAGTAGAGGGGCCAGGGCCTGGTTCCTCTGGCCCAGCACGAGGCTCCTGTCTGGGGGTGGAGGTGAAGAGGGGCTCCCTGATGCGGTAGGGGCTCCGGTAGCTGGAGATGGGTGACAGCTCAGAGCCCCAGCCCAGGTAGCTGCCGCTGGACGGGGAGACCACGTCAGCGCTGAAATACAAGGTGGTGCCGGACTCCGCGGGGTTAAAGTTCCGCTGGGGGCTTCCCATGCCCATCAGCAGGGACGGTGACCTTTTCTCTGGAGACGAACCACGTCTGACATCCAGAGACCCCGCAGAAGGTGACCCTTGGGTGTTGGAGGTGACCACGTTGCTGTCGATGTGTCGGTAGTCTGGGTGCCTGGGGGACGAGGGTGTAGGGGAGCCATAGGCAAAACTCTGGAAGTCTTCGTCATCTCGATCGTCGGAGGGAGGGGGGCTGGAGTCGTCCTGCGGGGTGGCAGGCTCAGAGTGGTGGCAGGCTCTGACCTCCTCAACTAGGACCTCCACCAGCGGCAGCTTGACCTCCTGGATGGGAGAGGGAGAGGACAGCCCCTGTCTCACCTCATGTCTCACCGCCTGTCTCACCTCACTGATGATGTCTCTTGCTGGGGCTGCCTTTATCACCTGAGGGGAAGGAAGACAGAAGTTATTGTGAAAGGTTCCACATCAAGGAAAAAGCTAACTTGTCCCAGGAGACAAACATAGAGGATAATATCCAACAATAGTAGAGAACTGCAAATCAATCCTCAACTTGATGCCTGCTCCCAGAAGTGCTCGGTTTTAAGACAGACAACATTCAACCACATAGAACTTTCAGGGTAAAGATTTATTTGGAATATATAGGAGTTCTGATCCTCCAAACATGGCACAGCAGCTTGCCAACAACAACAACAACATGTGAAGTGTACACTTCAGGGAGAAGAGGAAGGAATGCTCATCTCACCTCCTCCACCTGTTTGACCTGTGGAAGGTTGGGAGAAGGTTGTGGAACGTTCGGCGAAGGTTGTGGAATGTTCGGAGAAGGTTGTGGAACGTTGAGAGAATGTTGCGGAATGTCCGGGGACCTTGGCAGCGCCATTTCCCGCAGTCCCAGCAGCCCAGCCAATCCCCCTTCGCCATAGGCATGGCTTATTCTAGCCACATCCCCAGTCTTCAGGGCTAGGCGAATAAGCAGCCAGTGGTGGTGCTTCCAGCCCTGCCATTGGCTAGGGAGGTCCAACAAAGTACCGCCCCCCACAAGTTGACCGTGGCGATGGCTCTTCTCATCCAATGAGAGAGAAGAGCCCCGGTCGGCACAAGCTCCGCCCATTCCATGGTGACGTATGCTCTGGAAGATCTCAAAGGACTTGGGGTGGAGGAACCGGTAATACAGGACTATAGCTATTACACCTAGAGGGACACAGAGACAGGTGAGTGTGTGTGTGTGTGTGTGTGTGTGTGTGTGTTGGTGTGTTCTTCTATCCTTGTGGGGACCTAAAATCCCCCAAAGTCCCCACAAGGATAGTAAAACAAGGTAAATTCTCCTTCGTGGGGGCATTTCTCACATCCCCATGAGTACAAAGGCTATTTTAAGCTTAGGGGCTAGGGTTTCAATTAGGGTTATGGTAAGAGTAAAGGGGTTAGTGGTTAGGGTTAGGTTTAGGGTTAGGGAAAATAGGATTTTGAATGGAAATTAATTTTAGGTCCCCACGAGGATAGAAACAAACGTGTGTGTGTGTGTGTGTGTGTGTGTGTGTGTGTGTGTGTGTGTGTGTGTGTGTGTGTGTGCATGTCTCACCAATGAGGAAACTACAGAACACAGCGGTTGGGATACCCATGCTATCCCATGATGCAGCACTGAAGAAGTCGGAACCTGCCAGCAGAAGAAGAGCGTTCTCGATAAACATGGCCTGCAGGAGAGAGCAGAGAGTTACACACACGCACACACACACACAGAGAAGAGATACATTTACACACACACACACACACACACACACACACACACACACACACACACACACACACACACACACAGACAGAGAGAAGAGAGACATTTACACACGCACACACACAGACAGAGAGAGACCCACCAGGTAGAATCCGGCCATGCGGCATCGGGAGGCTCCGTCCTTGACGTTGAGGAAGAGGAAGATGTGAACAGCTCCCAGCACCAGGTTGAACAGGCGCCAGCGCAGCGGCGTTTTGATGATGTCACTCTGCTGAGACACCAACCAGAACGTAGCACCCAACCAGTGAAGACCTGAGATACATGGGTGCAGGACAAACATCACTGAATGGACACATCTACAAACGCACATTAAAAGAGATGCTCACACACATATACTGCACACACACACACTCTTGCGCAGCTAACCTTGTGGGGACATACAATTCCCAAACCTTAATCCAAAAACCTAACCTTAACCCTAACCCTAGCTCTTAACCCTAACCCTATCGCCTAACCCTAAACCTAATTCTAACCTTAACCCTAAACCCCCTAGAAATAGCATTTGACCTTGTAGGGACTAACAAAACATTTCTTGGTTTACTATTCTTGTTGGGACTTCTGGTCCCCACAAGTATAGTTAAACACGTCCACACACACACACACACACACACACACACACACACACACACACTCACCAATAACTCCAAGGACCCACTGACGGAACAGGCGTGTGAAGAGTGTGAGGGTGGCGAGACGTGCTCCCAACATGCTGACCTAAACACAATACAATAAGTATGTTACTATCACACACCCAACCCAGCCCACACACCCAACCCAGCCCACACACCCAACCCAGCCCACACACCCAACCCAGCCCACACACCCAGCCCACACACCCAACCCAGCCCACACACCCAGCCCAGCCCACACACCCAACCCAGCCCACACACCCAGCCCAGCCCAGCCCACACACCCAGCCCAGCCCAGCCCACACACCCAACCCAGCCCACACACCCAGCCCAGCCCAGCCCACACACCCAACCCAGCCCAGCCCACACACCCAGCCCACACACCCAACCCAGCCCACACACCCAGCCCAGCCCACACACCCAGGCCAGCCCACACACCCAGCCCAGCCCACACACCCAGCCCATCCCAGCCCACACACCCAACCCAGCCCACACACCCAGCCCAGCCCAGCCCACACACCCAACCCAGCCCACACACCCAGCCCATCCCAGCCCACACACCCAACCCAGCCCACACACCCAGCCCAGCCCAGCCCACACACCCAACCCAGCCCACACACCCAGCCCAGCCCAGCCCACACACCCAACCCAGCCCACACACCCAGCCCAGCCCAGCCCACACACCCAGCCCAGCCCAGCCCACACACCCAACCCAGCCCACACACCCAGCCCAGCCCAGCCCACACACCCAACCCAGCCCAGCCCACACACCCAGCCCACACACCCAACCCAGCCCACACACCCAACCCAGCCCACACACCCAACCCAGCCCACACACCCAGCCCAGCCCACACACCCAGCCCACACACCCAGCCCACACACCCAACCCAGCCCACACACCCAGCCCAGCCCAGCCCACACACCCAGGCCAGCCCACACACCCAACCCAGCCCACACACCCAGCCCAGCCCAGCCCACACACCCAACCCAGCCCACACACCCAGCCCAGCCCAGCCCACACACCCAACCCAGCCCACACACCCAGCCCAGCCCAGCCCACACACCCAACCCAGCCCACACACCCAGCCCAGCCCAGCCCACACACCCAGCCCAGCCCAGCCCACACACCCAACCCAGCCCACACACCCAGCCCAGCCCAGCCCACACACCCAACCCAGCCCAGCCCACACACCCAGCCCACACACCCAACCCAGCCCACACACCCAACCCAGCCCACACACCCAGCCCAGCCCACACACCCAGCCCACACACCCAGCCCACACACCCAACCCAGCCCACACACCCAACCCAGCCCACACACCCAGCCCACACACCCAACCCAGCCCACACACCCAACCCAGCCCACACACCCAACCCAGCCCACACACCCAGCCCAGCCCACACACCCAGCCCAGCCCACACACCCAGCCCAGCCCACACACCCATCCCAGCCCACACACCCATCCCAGCCCACACACCCATCCCAGCCCACACACCCAACCCAGCCCACACACCCATCCCAGCCCACACACCCAGCCCAGCCCACACACCCAACCCAGCCCAGCCCACACACCCAGCCCAGCCCACACACCCAGCCCAGCCCACACACCCAGCCCAGCCCACACACCCAACCCAGCCCACACACCCAGCCCAGCCCAGCCCAGCCCACACACCCAACCCAGCCCAGCCCACACACCCAACCCAGCCCACACACCCAACCCAGCCCACACACCCAGCCCAGCCCACACACCCAACCCAGCCCACACACCCAGCCCAGCCCACACACCCAGCCCGCCCCCCTACCCTCTTACCCTCCAGAGCAGTCTACAGGCGAATGCAGCAGGGGACATGGGGAGATGTCCAGGTCTGATGAGGGAACAGGCTCTGGCATACAGCACTAAGGCCCAGGCCAGGGACAGCAGACACACCACAAAACACACTGACACTGGAGGGAGGGAGGGAGGGGGAGAGAGAGAGAGAGAGAGAGAGAGAGAGAGAGAGAGAGAGAGAGAGAGAGAGAGAGAGAGAGAGAGAAAGAGAGAGAGAGAGAACATGAATAATCTATAAGGAGATTGTATCAAACACACACAGGATGGTCTTCAGAGATAGATGGGATGGGTTGATGGTAGCTGAAGGATGGGATTAAAAACAAACAAAGGATAACTATTGTAAAAATACATTGTGTTCGTAAAATGTATATAGTATGTATAAGCTGGAAGTAGAAGCCTAAGTGTTGTTGTCCATTAGTTTACTCCAATTAGGGGAGGGATGGTAGGGTTAGGGGAAGAAAAAAAATATATATATACAGTGCCTTCGGAAAGTATTCAGACCCGTTGAATTTTTCCACATTTTGTTACGTTACAGCCTTATTCTAAAATTGATTACATAGTTTTTTCCCCTCATCAATCTACACAAAATACCCCATAATGACAAAACAAAAACAGGTTTTTAGAAATTTCTGCTAATTTATTAAAAATAAACATTTACAAAATTATTCAGACCCTTTACTCAGGACTTTGTTGAAGCACCTTTGACAGCGATTACAGCATTGAGTCTTCTTCGGTATGATGCTACAAGCTTGGCACACCTGTATTTAGGGAGCTTCTCCCATTCTTCTCTGCAGATCCTCTCAAGCTCTGTCAGGTTGGATGGGGAGCGTTGCTGCAAAGCTATTTTTAGGTCTCTTCAGAGATGTTCGATCGAGTTCAAGTCCGGGCTCTGGCTGGACCACTCAAGGACATTCAGAGACTTGTCCCGAAGCCACTCCTGCGTTGTCTTGGCTGTGTGCTTAGGGTCGCTGTCCTGTTGGAAGGTGAACCTTCGCCCCAGTCTGAGGTCTGGAGCAGGTTTTCATCAAGGATCTCTCTGTACTTTCTTCCATTCATCTTTGCCTCGATCCTGACTAGTCTCCCAGTCCCTGCAGCTGAAAAACATCCCCACAGCATGACGCTGCCACCATGCTTCACCGTAGGGATGGTGCCAGGTTTCCTCCAGATGTGACGCTTGGTATTCAGGCCAAAGAGTTCAAACTTGGTTTAATCAGACCAGAGATTCTTCTTTCTCATGGTCTGAGAGCCTTTAGGTGCCTTTTGGCAAACTCCAAGCAGGCTGTCATGTGCCTTTTACTGAGGAGTGGCTTCCATCTGGCCACTCTACCATAAAGGCCTGATTGGTGGAGTGCTGTAGAGATTTTTTGTCCTTCTGGAATGTTCTCCCATCTCCACAGAGGAACTCTAGAGCTCTGTCAGAGTGACCATCGGGTTCTTGGTCACCTCCCTGACCAAGGCCCTTCTCCCCCGATTGCTCAGTTTGGCCGGGCGGCCAGCTCTAGGAAGAGTCTTGGTGGTCTAAACTTCTTCCATTTAAGAAAGATGGAGGCCACTGTGTTCTTGGGGACCTTCAATGCTGCAGACATGTTTTTGTACACTTCCCCAGACCTGTGCCTCGACACAATCCTGTCTCTGAGCTCTATGGACAATTCCTTCGACCTCATGGCTGGGTATTTGCTCTGACATGCACTGTCAACTGTGGGACCTTATATAGACAGGTGTGTGCCTTTCCAAATCATGTCCAATCAATTGAATTTACCACAGGTGGACTCCAATCAAGTTGTAGAAACATCTCAAGGATGATCAATGGAAACAGGATGCACCTGAGCTCAATTTCGCATCTCATAGCAAATTTCGTGTGTTAGGCAGAGTTGCAAAGAAAAAGTCCAGTGTCTGTGTTCTTTTGCCCATCTTAATCTTTTGTTTTTATTGGCCAGTCTGAGATATGGCTTTTTCTTTGCAACTCTGCCTAGAAGGTCAGCATCCTGGAGTCACCTCTTCACTGTTGACGTTGAGACTGGTTTTTTTCCGGGGACTATTTCATTAAGCTGCCAGTTGAGGACCTGTGAGGCGTCTGTTTCTCAAACTGCAGCGGGGCCTCCCACTCCTCTTTCTATTCTGGTTAGAGCCAGTTTGCGCTGTTCTGTGAAGGGAGTAGTACACAGCGTTGTACGAAATCGTCAGTTTCTTGGCAATTTCTCGCATGGAATAGCCTTCATTTCTCAGAACAAGAATAGACTGATGAGTTTCAGAAGAAAGTTTGTTTCTGGACATTTTGATCCTGTAATTGAACCCACAATTGCTGATGCTCCAGATACTCAACTAGTCTCAAGAAGGCCATATTTAATCAGTTTTCAGCTGTGCTAACATAATTGCAAAAGGGTTTTCTAATGATCAATTAGCCTTTTAAAATGATAAACTTGGATGAGCAAACACAACGTGCCATTGGAACACAGGACTGATGGTTGCTGATAATGGGCCTCTGTACGCCTATGTAGAAATCAGCAGTTTCCAGCTACAATAGCCATTTACAACATTAACAATGTCTACACTGTATTTCTGATCAATTTGATGTTATTTTAATGGACAAAAAAATTGCTTTTCTTTCGAAAACAAGGACATTTCTAAGTGACCCCAAACTTTTGAACGGTAGTGTATATTTACAAAAAAATATATGGGGGATTAGAAATGATGCAGACAATTACATTGATGGAAGCTACAATCTATCTGCAGTATTAAAGCTGATCTACCCCCTAATAAAAAATTAAAATATACACACACAGACACACGTGTAGTACCGAAAGGTTGCTGGATCGAATCCCCGAGCTGACAAGGTAAAAATATGTCGTTCTGCCCCTGGGCAAGGCAGTTAACCCACTGTTCCCCGGGCGCCGATGACATGGATGTCGATTAAGGCAGCCCCCGCACCTCTCTGATTCAGAGGGGTTGGGTTAAAATGCGGAAGACACATTTCAGTTGAATGCATTCAGTTGTACAACTGACTAGGTATCCCCCCTTTCCTACCTGGTGAAGACAGTCCTACATCGGTACAGATGAGGACGTACGTCTGCAGGACGGTCTGTGGCAGAGTGACCACCAGCGCCTCCAGCAGGCGGAGAGCTGAAACGTCAGCCTGCTGCATTATCTCGCTACACTGATCCTCTCTAGCGGACGTCATAGTCTCCCATAACCTGGAACACAACACAGAGTCAGAGAGTGTTCTTGTTTCATCGCTGACCTCTGACCCCAAAGAGGTACTACAGTGGTACGTTACCTTCTAAAGATGCCCAGGTGTAGGATGTGAGTCCATTTGAGGTCTTTGCTGCGTATACGTCCATCCGCCTGGTACCACAGCCAACTGAGCAACTGGGGACCCCACCCAGGGAGGAGGAACAAGGCCGTAAGCCCCGCCCAGTGGGCGTAACAGTAGTTATGCCCCACCCACAGGTAGTACACAAAACAGTAGATCACTGTGGACGCATACACACTCACACGCACACGCACACACAAACACACACACGTAGATCATTAGAGATGATACAGGACATTACACACAGGCTGTATTTTGTAGTGTAATGGCAGCTGGTGTTTACATAAAAATAATGTGACAATAATGGGCACTGTTTGGTACTTAGGTCAACATTTAAAAAACTGGACACACCTGGTACCAAACTGGACACACCTGGCACCAAACTGGACACACATGGTACCAAACTGGTAACACCGGGTACCAAACTGGACACACCTGGCACCAAACTGGTCACACATGGTACCAAACTGGACACACATAGTACCAAACTGGACACACATGGTATCAAACTGGACACACATGGTACCAAACTGGACACACCTGGTACCAAACTGGACACACCTGGTACCAAACTGGACACACCTGGTACCAAACTGGACACACCTGGCACCAAACTGGACACACATGGTACCAAACTGGACACACATGGTACCAAACTGGACACACATGGTACCAAATTGTCCATAACACCCAAGACACAGAGGAGAATGCTAATTAAAACGTAATCAATATGTAATTTTCTAATGAATGTGTAATATATTTTCCCAAACGGCAAATGTGATAAGCAGTAGAACAATGAAGACAGTTTCAACATCTGTGTGTGTGTGCATGTGACCTCTATCACGACTATAGGCTGAGGACCGGGTAGGACCTGGGTGATGCTGCTGCTGTCTCCTAGCTCTAATAGGCTACAAAATGCACGCGCCTCCTGCCTCTAGAGCCACTTACTGAACGATGCGGTGCTCTCTCCCTCCATATCTGCCTCTCCTTTCCTCTCCACTCCCCCGCCCTCCCTCGTTCTCTCTCCCTGTCCCAGTAATATGAACCATCTGCCGGACCAGACCGGCGGGTAGGAGAGAGAGTAGGGTCCGCCCATTCCCCTGTCCATTTATGGCACATAGAAAAAGGCGCTCGAATATTACAGAAATGCGCCACTTTTCTATTAGCATAACTTCAGCTACAGCAGATATGTTGTTCGCGGCGGCTGCTGCATGTTTTCGTAACACCTTGGTAAATATAGATCGACACTAGTGATGCACGGACCTATACAGATCGTAATGTATCTGCAAATGCAAATTAAAAAATGAATTACTTTAGGAAATATGAATGAAACCATGCAACCTTCCCTGGTTTAACACTGTATTGCTGTGATTGTAGCCTAGGTGTGGTGAGAGAATGCAGGCCTATCTCCATCACTGGAGGGGTGTGTGTGTGTGTTTCGGTCGTTTTCGTTAACGGCAGTGCTAAACTCACGCGCAGTCCGCTCAGCCACAATGAGAAATGCAGTAAACGCGAAAACGCAAACATGGCAGCAGGCCACGCACGAGGCTCCCCGACTGGCCATGGCCCGGGACGTGGTGTATTGTCTCATCACGGAGATGTAGAATCTTGATCTGCAATGTTGTGATGAGTCCCACGCAGCAGCATAGACTCGTCCGTTCCAAGGAAGGGTACCCGGTGCTCTGCTCCGTTCTCCCTTGAAGATTGCTTCTGACGTCATGGCCGCGCATTAAAGCCACAGTCTGTGGTTTTTTTCAGTCATTTTTAACTAATTAATCAAATTGGTACAACATTACTTTTATTAGATAGTTAATACAGTATTAGTCTCCTGTATTAGAATAACATATTATTCTCCCGATGGTTACCAAATAACTAAGAATATTACCAAAGATTTGTGCTATCACTCTATTGTTTAAGAGACTTAAGAGACAAAAAAATGATGTAGGCTGTAACTTCAAGGTTTTTATGTCCCTCCTTGACCACTATAGATAGAAATTGCTATTCATGGATCAAATTGTTAAATTATCTTTGCAGAATGCAGATGAAGGAGAGGAAGGAGATGAGGACAGGAAGGAGATGAGAAGAGGAAGGAGATGAGGAGAGAAAGGAGATGAGGAAAGGAAGGAGATGAGGAGAGGAAGGAGATGAGAAGAGGAAGGAGATGAGAGAAAGGAGATGAGGAAAGGATGGCGATGAGAAGATGTAGGAGATGAGGAGAGGAAGGAGATGAGGAGAGGTAGGAGATGAGGAGAGGAAGGAGATGAGGAGAGGAAGGAGATGAGGAGAGGTAGGAGATGAGGAGAGGAAGGAGATGAGGAGAGGAAGGAGATGAGGAAAGGAATGAGATGAGGAAAGGAATGAGATGAGGAGAGGTAGGAGATGAGGAGAGGAAGGAGATGAGGAGAGGAAGGAGATGAGGAGAGGAAGGAGATGAGGAAACGAATGAGATGAGGAAAGGAATGAGATGAGGAGAGGAAGGAGATGAGGAGAGGAAGGAGATGAGGAGAGGAAGGAGATGAGGAGAGGAAGGAGATGAGGAAAGGAAGGAGATGAGGAGAGGAATGAGATGAGGAGAGGAAGGAGATGAGGAGAGGAAGGAGATGAGGAAAGGAATGAGATGAGGAAAGGAAGGAGATGAGGAGAGGAAGCACCCTTCATGCCTACTGCCTTGTTTTGGAGGGATTGAAAAAGTGTAGTACATTACAGTCAACAGCAGATGGCAGTATAAGCTCATAGACAGACCTGCCAGAACAGACCAGAACAGACTAGAACAGGACAGACCTGACTAGAACAGACCAGAACAGGACAGACCAGAACAAAACAGGACAGGACAGACCAGAACAGGACAGACCAGAACAGGACAGACCAGAACAAAACAGGACAGGACAGACCAGAACAGGACAGACCAGAACAGGACAGACCAGAACAAAACAGGACAGGACAGACCAGAACAAAACAAAACAGGACAGGACAGACCAGAACAAAACAGGACAGACCTGACTAGAACAGGACAGACCAGAACAGGACAGACCAGAACAAAACAAAACAGGACAGACCAGAACAGGACAGACCAGAACAGGACAGACCAGAACAAAACAGGACAGACCTGACTAGAACAGGACAGACCAGAACAGGACAGACCAGAACAAAACAAAACAGGACAGACCAGAACAGGACAGACCAGAACAAAACAAAACAGGACAGACCAGAACAGGACAGACCAGAACAAAACAGGACAGGACAGACCAGAACAGGACAGAACAGGACAGACCAGAACAGGACAGACCAGAACAAAACAGGACAGGACAGACCAGAACAGGACAGACCAGAACAGGGCAGACCAGACTAGAACAGACCAGAACAGACCAGAACAGGACAGACCAGACCTGACCAGAACAAGACAGCACAGACCAGAAAAAGACAGGACAGGGCAGACCAGAACAGAACATTTGTTTCTAGAGGGTTTTGTTATTCAATCAAGGGCAGAGTGTTGGTCTCAGTCATCCACTCCCTGTTCGAGTGCTTAAATAGTATCCTTCAATTCAATTGTATTTCCTTATTTTCTCCCTTCCTTGAGGAAATCACTGATCTGTATAATGATTGTATAAGTGAGAGCAAGGTGGCAAAGCCTCTATCCTACTGCGTTCACCTATCCTCTATCCTACTGTGTTCACCTATCCTCTATCCTACTGCGCTCACCTATCCTCCATCCTACTGTGTTCACCTATCCTCTATCCTACTGCGTTCACCTATCCTCTATCCTACTGCGTTCACCTATCCTCTATCCTACTGCGTTCACCTATCCTCCATCCTACTGCATTCACCTATCCTCCATCCTACTGCATTCACCTATCCACCTGTCTCAGATATGTGGTTACTTCAAGGAAGCGAGGCATACATACTGTACATACAGAACCTCTTGCAGAGAAACAAGTGTTCACTTTACAGACAGTTTTTCCAATACAGGAGACAAGCTAGGGGAAACACCCAGAAATGATGCAGAGATAATACTACTACTGTGTTGCACCGTTTACCCTGTGATGCCCCGTTGAAAAAAATCACAATGTAGTGTTGCACCACCACACGTCACTCCAAAAGCAACACGTATCGTAGAGACTCTAGTTACCGCCTCAGTGTTAGCAGAGCTGAAGGGACCAGATAGGCATTAGCAATGGTCTCAGGTGGAGTTGGGATATGCCAATTCACACAAGCACACATGTACATGTGTGGAATAGGACAAATATTTAAGCGCCTAACACATTTCTATTATTGCAATATGGTGGTGGCTCCATCCAGCCTTCTAAAGGGCTGTATATAAATACAAAACATTTCCCCAACAACAACCCTTAAAAGCATCCCTGAGACAAACTAACAAAGTGTTGCTATTTTATAAAAAATGAATTTATTTACAAAATACAACAGTGGATCAATTAAATATACATTAAGATTGAGTGAAGGCAAACTTGACATTTTAGTTCATAGGTTTTCTCTGTGGTCCTTGTCCTGGTAGTGAACAGTGCTGTGTATGACCGTGCCAGTCAGGTACAACGTAGTGTGTAATGTTCAGCCAGGAAATCAGAGTATTCCACAGAGGTGAATTGTGGGCCTTTGTCAACGGTGATGGGGATGGTATCAGGAACAGCACAGTGTGCTCACAGGTTGGTGACAACATCCACCTCAGTATTAGGAGGGGGCTGACCCCAGAGGAATCATCCTGGGCCACAATCAGGCTGCATTCTCATTCCACACTTCTCTCCTCTAGTGTGAAGTGTGCACTTGCTCCCGCCCCATCACAGATCTAAAAGCCGTGGGTTGGCATAACTGTAGTGGACCTGAGTCGGGTCATGGGGGCTCTTGGTAATTTCCTCTTGGTCTAATGGTCAAGATGTTGGTTTCTCCTGCGGGGGAACCCGGGTTCATATCTCGCCGTGACATAAGTCTGGTGTTATGTCTGACACACCCATGGTTCTGTGGCCCAGTGTCATTGTCCCCTCCCTCCCTCCCTCATCCTTTCCCTGGCTAACAGTCCTGTCCACAGCTGGGCTTCACCAGCCTGTCAATGCTACCTTGTCTAAAAGTGCATCATATCACTATCCTTTATTTGTCTGTTTGTCTGTCTATCCATCTCTCCCTGTCTCTCGTTTCCCCTCTGGTCTCTGTCTGTCTATCCATCTCTCCCTGTCTCTCGCTTCCCCTCTGGTCTCTGTCTGTCTATCCATCTCTCCCTGTCTCTCGTTTCCCCTCTGGTCTCTGTCTGTCTATCCATCTCTCTCTGTCTCTCGTTTCCCCTCTGGTCTCTGTCCTTGTCAGTAGTATCTGTTGAGGCTGCGTGTGACAGTGTTGATGTCAGGATGTCCGTTCATCCAGATCTCTCGTATGATCCTCTCTCTCTCCTCAACCCTCTGAGCTCGCTCCAACTCTACAGACCAAAACACAACCAAACCAACAATATTAACGAAATAATGCACTGTACACTTAACCATAAAAAAACAACAAAGTACAACGTAGTGTGTGTGTGTGTGTTACCTTCTGCGGATGTGAACACGCTGGTGTGCAGCAGCGTTCTCTCAAAGCGTCTCCGTCGTCGAGCCGATAGGTCAGAAGTCCCGTCGTCCCAGTCCACTGATTCGCTGTCTTCGCTCGTCTCTGTGGTTATGCCAGGATTGCTTGTGTTAGGGTTGCCAGGTTGGTTATGGTGGTGACAGTGATGGTCCCCATGGTGATGCCTGTTGCTATGCTGATGGTGATGTCGTCGTCGGTTATTGTAGTGACAGTCGGTGCGGCAGTGTATCTGGACCACGAGGGCACAGAGGGTGAGGAGGAGACCCAGACACACACCACTAACAAACACCAGAGCTGCTCGTTCAGGCTGGGCTGAGATGAGAGATAGAGAGGAAGAGAGAGATGAGAGAGAGGGAGGAGAGAGAGAGAGAGGAGGAGGGAGAGAAAGAGAGGAGAGAGAGAGAGGAGGAGGGAGGGAGAGAGAGAGAGAGAGAGAGAGGAGGGAGAGAGAGAGAGGAGGGAGAGAGAGAGGAGGAGGGAGAGAGAGAGGAGAAGGGAGAGAAAGAGAGGAGGAGGGAGAGAGGGAGAGAGAGAGGAGGGAGAGAGAGGAGAAGGGAGAGAAATAGAGGAGGAGGGAGAGAGGGAGAGAGAGGAGGAGGGAGAGAGAGGAGAAAGAGAGATAGAGATGAGAAAGAGAGAGAGAGAGAGAGAGAGAGAGAGAGAGAGAGAGAGAGAGACAGACAAAGAGATTGAGAGCAGAAAATAAAAAGAGTAATGTTTATTTATTTATCTGACAGAGACCTGAACTGACAGAGACCTGAACAGTACATGTTTATATTCAAAACAACAGCTCAACAATAAGACCTGTTGTTTCAGTCAATGTTTACCTGCTATGAAGGTGTAGGCCGCCAGGGCATTGCTAAACAAAGCCATCTCCTGGGAGACCACCTTCACCTCCATATTTGGGCTGGGGCTTCCTGTGGGCGGGGCATTCATGATGATGTCACTAACAGTCTCTCTCTGGCCTGAGAGAGGTCTATGCTGGTATTGGTAGTGATCTGGTCTGGTCTAGGCTGGTATTGGTAGTGATCTGGTCTGGTCTAGGCTGGTATTGTCTGTGTATAAGTCAAACTCAGCTGACTGTGATCTTTCATTCTGTATGGTTCTATGGAAAAAAACTTCTGGCTACCCCCTTCCATAAAGTCTGAACTGGGTTCTCTCTTCTGTCTTCTATGAAATATGCACTGGTCCCCTCAGCTGAGAACAGGACAGCAGTCTTCTCTGTCACTGTAAGGTTCAAACAGAAAGGGAGGGAGGGAGGGAGGGACAGAGGGAGAGAGAGGGAGAGAGTACGAGAGAGCGAGAGAGAGAAGTGAGTGACAAAGTCAGATAATTCTAGATTAACTCATAATTATTGCATGATGTACGAGAAAGTCTAAGAAATGCTTGCATCCTGGTGTCTCCTCGTTAGCCACATGTTCAATCAAAGTGTGACATAAACATTGAGCGAGCGATGAACCCTGTCTCCTACCCTGATGCCTCTGGATGATTGTGGGGCTGCTGACGACGCTAGAGAAAATTACAGAGCGCTCGTAGGAAAACTCGTAGAATACCCCCCAATCATTGGTTTCCATTTTTCCCCTTGTAAACATGCCAACACAGTCACATGTAGGATCTTAATTTGATCACACTGTTGCAGGATAACTTTCCTGCAATACAGGGTATTTTACATTTGTGGTGTATTGAGGTTTGTAATTTCCACTTTTAAATTTCAGACTTGATTTTCCCTTACAATATTTTTATCAACCCCTACAAAAATGTCATTTAATTATAATCAACATAATAATTCAAATTTCCTGATGCTGCAGGATTATTTTCCTGCTGTATCAAACTGGCTTAAATTAAGATCCTACATCTGTATGTAGTCAATAAAGCTACAAAAAAAGGCCCTGTAATATTGGAAGCTAAGTCCTACCACCAAACTCTCTCTAAGTCACACAGTGATTTACCCCAGAAATACCACTCAGCTTTTACCCAAACCCAGTGGCTTTCCCTTGATCAGAAAGAGATGACACAAAGAGAGCATTTAGTGAAGGGGGAAAATATGTCAGAGAAAAACATCATAAAGGACAGATTGTAAACACTCTGTAAACATAGCGAGGCAGCGCTGCTTTTTATGGTTTGGCAAGCCTGGTTCCTTGGGTCAGGCTTTTCCAAGGAGAGGGAGAGAGAGGAGAGAGAGGAGAGAGAAGAGGGAGAAGAGGGAGAGAGAGGAGAGAGAAGAGGGAGAGAGGAGCGAAAGAGAAGGAGAGAGAAGCGGGAGAGAGAAGAGGGAGAGAGAGGAGAGAGGAGAGGGAGAGAGAGGAGAGAAAGAGAGGGAGAAAGGGAGAGAGAAGAGGGAGAGAGAGGAGAGAGAGGAGAGAGAGGAGAGAGAAGAGGGAGAGAGAGGAGAGAGAAGAGGGAGAGAGGAGCGAAAGAGAAGGAGAGAGAAGCGGGAGAGAGAAGAGGGAGAGAGAGGAGAGAGAAGAGGGAGAGAGAGGAGAGAGAAGAGGGAGAGAGAGGAGAGAAAGAGAGAGGTGAGAGAGGGAGAGAGAGGGAGAAAGTGGGGGTATCAGGTCCATGAGTCATTGTCTGATCAGAATAACAGACCTGCAACCCTGAACACTCACCCTCTCTTCCGTTCCCCCTCTGTCCTTCCAACCACTTTCTCCTCCTCCCCCTCTCCTCCTCTCCCTCTCCTCCTCTCCCCCTTTCCTTTCCCTCTCCTCCTCTCCCCGTTCTCTTCCCTCCTACACACATAGGACTCATATTCCAGACAGAAAATACAGCAGCATTGGTAGTCTCCTCACCTTCTCACACACACACACACATACACACACACACACACACACACACACACACACACACACACACACACACACACACACACACACACACACACACACACAACACACACACACACAAACACAAACACAAACACACCAGAAGTAAGGGGGAGGGGGGGATAATCAAGAGAGAAAGCGCTGTGTAGGAGCCAAATAGGTTGTATTGTACATTTTTGTATGTTTCCAATTCATGATGAATTTCTGTTATAAGTGTGTTTGCCACTAATCCCATGTCAAGTGTGTGTACCCCCTCTGCAGGCGTACATGCCCCAAGGTCTACTGGGAGTTACTGGAATGGCAGCACAGTAGTTTGACCATAGCAGACCATGTTTACCATGCTGTTTGTTTCTTTAGTTTGAATGATCAGAATTCGTTTTGGTAGAATTTTCTTCACATTTTTGTATCCAGAATAACGACAAATAAATTGATTATTATTTTTCAACTTGAATCAAATCAAATAAAATGTTATTTGTCGCATGCGCATACAGTGAAATGCTTACTTACAAGCCCTTATCCAACAATGCAGTTTTAAGAAAGAATACCAAAAACAATACAAAAAAAACATTAAATAAAAAAATAATAAGAAAAAAAAGTAACAAATAATGAAAGAGCAGCAGTGATGCAACCAGTCAGGATGCTCTCGATGGTGCAGCTGTAGAACCGTTTGAGGATCTGAGGACCCATGCCAAATCAAATTCTGGGCATTGGATTTGTTTGCGTCAAGACTAACATTTCACCACTCCATTGTGGCTAAGAATGGAATTAGAATGGGACAAATAGATTGGACAATTTAGCCACTACATTTAGTCAAAAGACTTTGCCGGAAAATACTTCGTTTGAATTGAAAAACTGGATTGTTTGGAAAGACGCGTAACCAAGGAATGGCGTAGAAAAGACGCACTTGGGTATGTAAAGTAGCCTAACAAGCGCACAAACTGTTGGATTGATTCATGGGTACATTTAAGTGTTAATGCCTACATGTATCATGCATTCAAAGTAATGGAAATGTTGCTAAGTGTGAAGATTAATGATATAGTGACACTGTTAAAGGAGCCCAGTGCACCAGACCGCTTATTGATCCATGTTCATGGTCACATCTTGAAATAGAGATATTGTTGTGATAGCCTATTGAGGGAATATGGCTGAAGAGAATTCTAGAACTGCAGATAGCGTTGTGTATGGGGGCAACATGGCGCTAGTGGAGGAGCCTTTATCAGAAGAGGACTTGAAGGAGAAAGTTTCCCAAATGCGCAAATCCAGAAGGGGTAGACTGGGAAAGCTGACTCGCAAAATGAACATTGTTACTGATCTGATGACTGACAATAAGAATATTGAAGTTGTAAAAAAAAAACATGAATGGATTCAAAGATTTTATTGACTCCTATCATCACATGATAGATACCTGAGGATGAAATAAAAATAATACGTTGAATTGGTACGAACCCAAATGGTAGCATATTAAGGCATTTCCTGTTACTGTGTCCCAATGAATCTCAGGTGCAGCCCCAGCGCCAGAGAAATCTGATGAATGCACTGAAAGATGATGTTAAACCTACTGACAGTGTGTCCCAAACCTCCAGCCGCAGGTATAACAGGAGTTCACGCTCAGGTGTATCCTCCACATCCTCAGCCTGCATCCGAGCAGAGGCTGAAAGACCAGCATTAATAACAAAGGCTGCTGCTCTGAAGTTCAAACACCGTCTAGAGGATAAGGAGGAGGAATTAAACTACGAAAGATGGAACTGAGGAAAAGAAGGGAGACTCTTGAGCTGCAAACTGAAATAGCAGCTGCCTCAGCATGGGAAGAAAGAACTCAACAACAATAGCATGAATGAGTACTTTGATGAAATGGCAGAGAGATACAGGATCTCAGACCTTGAATTTCACACAGGGCAGATAGGCACTTCTGCCAGACATGCACCAAGTGTGCATCCCAAAGAGGGACCCCAATTCATTGAGCACATTCAATCAGCCCAGGCTCACAGTGTTTCAACTCAATCAGAACAGTCAGGACACAGTGTGATTCAGACAGCAGCTCATACAGAGCACACTGCTGCACCACAATACTCAAACCCAGGTCTGCAGGCCTATACAGGACAAGGCCCCTCTGTGCTGACCGACTCACATAGAGGGCCACGGGGAAAACAGGCAAGACCTTCAGGACATTTCACAGGAAAACATAGAAAACCCTCTCATTACCATTCTCCAAAGACAGAATGAAGTTACTGCTATGTTAGTCAAACAGCAGCATATTTCTGCCACCCAGAGATACTTTTGATGGTGACATTTTACAGTACAGGCCCTTCATTCAGTCATTTGAACATGGTATATAGAGAATAGAGCCCAAACTAGCCAGGACAAACTGTACTTCCTCGATCCGTACACCAGAGGGCAGGCTCGAGAGCTAGTTAGGAGCTGCCAACATATGGCTCCAGATAGCGGCTGTCAGAAAGCCAAGGGCTTATCAAAGGAGAACTACGGTAATGAATACATAGATTGCCAATGCATACACGGAGAAGGCTTTTAGCTGGCCTAGCCACAAGGCGTTACAGGCCAATGTGTTATACCTCAGAGGCTGTTGTAATGCAATGGAAGACATGGACGAGATGGATCTGGCCTCCAGCCTAAAGAACATCATCCTGAAACGACCCTACAAACTCAGGGAGAGGTGGAGGTTGGTTGCTTGTGAGTTAGAGGAGCAGCGCCGTGGCAGGCGTGCTAGACTCCTTGAGCTCATCCTGTTCATTGAAAAACAAGTGAGAATAGCCACACATCCAGTGTTCGGTGATATTCAAGATCCTACACGATCCAGAAGCAAGACTCAAAGGCCACAGTCAAGTCTCATTCACAGATCCACAGAGAGCAGCTTTGCTACCAGCGTGTCATCAGCACAGCAACCCCCCCCCCCCCCCCCCAAACCCAACACATCACATATCTGTTCTGTAACGGCGGTCACAAATTGGAGCTGTGTCCACTACTTAGGAAAAGGAGCCACAGGGAGAAGATTGGTTTCCAAAAGGAAAACTGAATTTGTTTTTGGCTGCATGTCAAGTGGGCACATAGGCGTCTCAAATGCAGTGTATGTAACCCAACTCACCCAAGTGTGCTTCATATTGATCAGAGAGACAGAGGAACAGCAGAGCAGTCATCAGAAGCAGCAGTGAGCAGTGCACTGTTTTCTCTGAACACGTGGGCATACTGGGGCCGGGGACCAAGAATGTGTACTTGCTATTGTATCAGTAAAGGTCAAACACAGTAAAGGCAACAAGGTTATCCAGACGTACGCCTTCCTAGACCCAGGAAGCACAGCCACATACTGCACACAGAGACTGATGACATACATAGCTTAGCAGCACATGTGAGGAGAGGGCATAAAGCTCTTCCATTTGTAGTGGCGATTCCATATGAAAAGCCACTGGCACAGGAGAGAGCCGTCCATAACACGTCCACCAGAATCTGTTTTCCAAACGTTACTCTTTTCAGGTGAAGTTACCATTTATTGGGCATATAAAATCTAAATAGTATGTATGTATGTGTGTGGACGTGTTATGGACGCCTCTCTCTTGTGCCAGTGGCTTTTCATAGGGAATCGCCACTACAAAAGTAAGAACTTAACTCTCCTTGGAAATTGGACTAATGGATCATTGCATGCAGCATGTCGGATTATTGGAATCACTCGTGCTATGCCTGTGACAACGAACAAGGATTGTGGCAAGCATTTCCTGGAGAAACAAGAAGAATCCAGGAACTAAATCTCCCGCACCATTGCTCATCAAAGGACATTGGTACGTGCGCTCCACTCTTGTGCTGCGCGATGTAAGTTGAACATTGTTTTGTAAATTGTAGCGTTGTGGAATAGGAATTGGAGTCAAGTGTTTCATAGGGAAATGCTATCCAATATGTTGATGCTTCATTTATGAACATTAGAACAGAGTATTGGGCTCTGTATTATCTTCGCATTGGTGAAATGTCATTGAATAAACATTCTGGTGAATGGGCTGCGTGAGATGAAGATGGATTATAAAGGAAGAAGTGGAGTAAAACGTTCTCTCCCAGAACTGCTCTGATAAAATGTTTACTTAAGATATTCGCAGAACATTTAAAGAAATTGACAAATATATGGAAATAATTAAAAAAGACTCAAACATGGTGGATCGAGTGAAACAGGGGCTGTCTGACTTTGTACAGCAGGGTCATATTGGGGCCGGCGTGGAGTTGCTGATTGGCCATCGACCCTGCTGATGACGACACCGCTGGGACCCGATTTGGTGTGGATCTCTGGTGGTCCCTTAAGAGAAGGCGGTAACAACCCAGGAGAGATTGGCTGCCCTGCTGTTACTGCCCACCCCATCTACAACAGACGCACACTGGGTGCTACAGGATGCTGCCTTGGACGACTACAGATCTTACCTTGTTATAGGCTGAGCTGGGGCTAAGTGCTAGCAACCTCTGGCTCTGAAGATCATCCCTCCAAGAAGACACATAATACACACATACATTTCTTGGCTCCTTTTTTGCATTTGTATAATAGTTTCTTGCCTAAGGCAGAGAACAATTAGGGCCCGGTGTGCAGGAGACGGTGACCAGGAAGGGTGAGCACAGGTGACCAGGAAGGGTGAGCACAGGTGACCAGGAAGGGTGAGCACAGGTGACCAGGAAGGGTGAGCACAGGTGACCAGGAAGGGTGAGCACAGGTGACCAGGAAAGGTGAGCACAGGTGAGAGTGGGCATGCAGTTCCTACCATATCAAAGATACAGCTTATAGAATGCATCTCTCTGCACCTTTTTATATGAGAGTATGTTTATTGGAGCTCTTTATATTTTAGATGAGCAATAAATGGGAACTTCACCCGAAAAGAGTAACGTTTGGAAAGCTGATTCTTGTGGACGTGTTATGGATGGCTCTCTCCTGTGCCAGTGGCTTTTCATATGGAATCGCTTCTACACACTGTCTACATTTGTGACAGAACATACTAAAAAGATTCTCCAGTACTTTTGTCAACTTTTTAGCCAGTAGTTATGAAAGTAGCGCTTACGAGCCAAAAGTGGTCCAAGAAAATGACGTACTACGTCACATATGTGCAGATATGTGCACCATGTCATTGCTCTCTCTCTCTGCTGTGTGTGCATTTTGCTAGCTGTCACTCAAATTCCGAGGGACTAAAGCTGATTGGCTGGAACTCGAATTTCAAGGGGGCTGGCCCAAGAGGGGAAAATGTAGGGAAAATGGCGCAGCACAACTTCCAGAAAACAGTCGCTTTCAAACTAGAGATTTTGTGGCTATTTGAAGTAAGCCAGTAATTCTGCTGATAGATTATGCACGCATGAACTACACATTGACACATCCAGCCCGAAGTGGGAGGTTTAAAGAAAACTTGGTAGTCGCCAAAGTTCCAGAGCATGTCTTCAATCTGTTCCAGAGCATGTCTTTAATCTATCTTCCATGGAGATGATTCTGACAGTACAACAAATGAGGAACAGGGGACTGTAGGTTACTGCGTGTAGACAGGCTAAAGATCAGAATTGGGCTGCCTGTGTAAATGCAGCCACAGTATCACAGCTGGTTGAGATGGTATGTGTGTGTGTTCCTTCCCAAGGGCTGACCTTCTCACCCTCATTAGAAAAACAAAACACAACCTCAGCCTGAACACCACCCTTTAAAAATCTCTCTCTCCTTCTCTTTCCATATCTCTTCCTTTCTCCATCTCTCTCTCCATCCCTCAGTCATGCTTAATTTGGGTCTGGGTGTCAGAGGCCATCCCATCCCTCTGCATGGCCTGTCTGTGTGTGTGTGTGTGTGTGTGTGTGTGTGTGTGTGTGTGTGTGTGTGTGTGTGTGTGTGTGTGTGTGTGTGTGTGTGTGTGTGTGTGTGTGTGTGTGTGTGTGTGTGACCTCAGATCTCAGACTTAATGATCAGGTGTCAGTGAAACAATCCAGGAATACAGCTTTGTGATGGACGGAGAGAGAAAGGAGAGAAGGAGAGAACAACAGAGCTGAAAACTGACCAGTTCAGATGAAGGTTAAATAAAATCTACTAATATCTATGCATGGTTTGTCAGATTTCCTTATCAAACAAACTGAGCTGATATGATAGGTGAGTTTTATAAGAGTCAGACTCGACTCGCACACACCTTGTTAAAGCTTGTTTCAGCTCGTTAGACTTCGTTACAGTTCAATAGAACACTCAACTAAACTGATTACCGTCTGATACAGTTAGAATGACTCAACTAAATACTCAACTAAACTGATTACAGTCTGATACAGTTAGAATAACTCAACTAAACTGATTACAGTCTGATACAGTTACAATGACTCAACTAAACTGATTACAGTCTGATACAGTTAGAATGACTCAACTAAATACTCAACTAAACTGATTACAGTCTGATACAGTTAGAATGACTCAACTAAATGCTCAACTAAACTGATTACAGTCTGATACAGTTAGAATGACTCAACTAAATGCTCAACTAAACTGATTACAGTCTGATACAGTTAGAATGACTCAACTAAATACTCAACTAAACTGATTACAGTCTGATACAGTTAGAATGACTCAACTAAATACTCAACTAAACATATTTAAGTCTGATACAGTTAGAATGACTCGACTAAATACTCAACTAAACTGATTACAGTCTGATACAGTTAGAATGACTCAACTAAACTGATTACAGTCTGATACAGTTAGAAAGACTCAACTAAATACTCAACTAAACTGATTACAGTCTGATACAGTTAGAATGACTCAACTAAATACTCAACTAAACTGATTACAGTCTGATACAGTTAGAATGACTCAACTAAACTGATTACAGTCTGATACAGTTAGAATGACTCGACTAAATACTCAACTAAACTGATTACAGTCTGATACAGTTAGAATGACTCAACTAAATACTCAACTAAACTGATTACAGTCTGATACAGTTAGAATGACTCAACTAAACTGATTACAGTCTGATACAGTTAGAATGACTCAACTAAATGCTCAACTAAACTGATTACAGTCTGATACAGTTAGAATGACTCAACTAAATACTCAACTAAACTGATTACAGTCTGATACAGTTAGAATGACTCAACTAAATACTCAACTAAACATATTTAAGTCTGATACAGTTAGAATGACTCGACTAAATACTCAACTAAACTGATTACAGTCTGATACAGTTAGAATGACTCAACTAAACTGATTACAGTCTGATACAGTTAGAAAGACTCAACTAAATACTCAACTAAACTGATTACAGTCTGATACAGTTAGAATGACTCAACTAAATACTCAACTAAACTGATTACAGTCTGATACAGTTAGAATGACTCAACTAAACTGATTACAGTCTGATACAGTTAGAATGACTCGACTAAATACTCAACTAAACTGATTACAGTCTGATACAGTTAGAATGACTCAACTAAACTGATTACAGTCTGATACAGTTAGAAAGACTCAACTAAATACTCAACTAAACTGATTACAGTCTGATACAGTTAGAATGACTCAACTAAATACTCAACTAAACTGATTACAGTCTGATACAGTTAGAATGACTCAACTAAACTGATTACAGTCTGATACAGTTAGAATGACTCGACTAAATACTCAACTAAACTGATTACAGTCTGATACAGTTAGAATGACTCAACTAAATACTCAACTAAACTGATTACAGTCTGATACAGTTAGAATGACTCAACTAAACTGATTACAGTCTGATACAGTTAGAATGACTCAACTAAATGCTCAACTAAACTGATTACAGTCTGATACAGTTAGAATGACTCAACTAAATACTCAACTAAACTGATTACAGTCTGATACAGTTAGAATGACTCAACTAAATACTCAACTAAACATATTTAAGTCTGATACAGTTAGAATGACTCGACTAAATACTCAACTAAACTGATTACAGTCTGATACAGTTAGAATGACTCAACTAAACTGATTACAGTCTGATACAGTTAGAAAGACTCAACTAAATACTCAACTAAACTGATTACAGTCTGATACAGTTAGAATGACTCAACTAAATACTCAACTAAACTGATTACAGTCTGATACAGTTAGAATGACTCAACTAAATACTCAACTAAACTGATTACAGTCTGATACAGTTAGAATGACTCAACTAAATACTCAACTAAACTGATTACAGTCTGATACAGTTAGAATGACTCAACTAAATACTCAACTAAACTGATTACAGTCTGATACAGTTAGAATGACTCAACTAAATGCTCAACTAAACTGATTACAGTCTGATACAGTTAGAATGACTCAACTAAATCCTCAACTAAACTGATTACAGTCTGATACAGTTAGAATGACTCAACTAAATACTCAACTAAACTGATTACAGTCTGATACAGTTAGAATGACTCAACTAAATACTCAACTAAACATATTTAAGTCTGATACAGTTAGAATGACTCGACTAAATACTCAACTAAACTGATTACAGTCTGATACTGTTAGAATGACTCAACTAAACTGATTACAGTCTGATACAGTTAGAATGACTCAACTAAATACTCAACTAAACTGATTACAGTCTGATACAGTTAGAATGACTCAACTAAATACTCAACTAAACTGATTACAGTCTGATACAGTTAGAATGACTCAACTAAATACTCAACTAAACTGATTACAGTCTGATTCAGTTAGAATGACTCGACTAAACACTCAACTAAACTGATTACAGTCGAATACAGTTAGAATGACTCAACTAAACTGATTACAGTCTGACACAGTTAGAATGACTCGACTAAATACTCAACTAAACTGATTACAGTCTGATACAGTTAGAATGACTCGACTAAATACTCAACTAAACTGATTACAGTCTGATACTGTTATAATGACTCAACTAAATACTCAACTAAACTGATTACAGTCTGATACAGTTAGAATGACTCAACTAAACTGATTACAGTCTGATACAGTTAGAATGACTCAACTAAACGGATTACAGTCTGATACAGTTAGAATGACTCAACTAAACTGATTACAGTCTGATACAGTTAGAATGACTCAACTAAATACTCAACTAAACGGATTACAGTCTGATACAGTTAGAATGACTCGACTAAATACACAACTAAACTGATTACAGTCTGATACAGTTAGAATGACTCAACTAAACTGATTACAGTCTGATACAGTTAGAATGACTCAACTAAACTGATTACAGTCTGATACAGTTAGAATGACTCAACTAAATACTCAACTAAACTGATTACAGTCTGATACAGTTAGAATGACTCAACTAAATGCTCAACTAAACTGATTACAGTCTGATACAGTTAGAATGACTCAACTAAATACTCAACTAAACTGATTACAGTATAATACAGTTAGAATGACTCAACTAAACTGATTACAGTCTGATACAG
>NC_140014.1:39104491-39200350 GCF_964263955.1 Coregonus lavaretus
CCAAACCCACAGACCAGCAGTGGACTGAGGAGGACACACTGTTATTATGCCTCTCTAAATGCCACACATTATCCAACACACACCCTTACACACACACACACAAACACGCACGCACACACACACACACACAAACACGCACGCACACACACACACAAACACGCACGCACACACACACACAAACACGCACGCACACACACACACACACAAACAAACATGCACGCACACACACGCACAAACACGCACGCACACACACAAACATGCACGCACACACACCCACAAACACGCACGCACACACACACACACACACACACACAACACACACAAACATGCACGCACACACACGCACAAACACGCACGCACACACACAAACACGCACGCACACACACACGCACAAACACGCACGCACACACACACGCACACAAACACGCACGCACACACACACACACACGCACACACAAACACACACACAAACATGCACGCACACACACGCACACACACACACACACACAAACACGCACGCACACACACACACACAGAAACACGCACACGCATGCACACACACGCACACACACACACACAGACACACACGCACATGCACACACACGCACGCACTCACACACACAAACACACACACACACACATGCACACACGCACAATGTCACACACACACACACAACGTTACATATGTATGTCCTATTTCCCACTCGTCCATCAGAAACGTTAAAGGAACATTAACGTTAACAAACTATTATTGTTATTATGATTATTAGCCTTTTATTTATACAGGGGATCAGCTGAGACCAAGATCTCATTTGCAGTAGAGCCCTGTTTTCAATACAAAGAAAAAGCACGTATATGCACAAATACACAGACAGAAGACATATACGCATTAAGAAAAACAATCACAATTAACATTTAAAAGATCAGAAATCATTTTTTTAAATTGCCCAAGAGGCACCAGAGCATGCATTCTAAGAGTATTTTGTCAACTGTTCCACATATAAGGTGTAGCATAACTGAAGGCGCATTTTCCGATCTGTGTAGAAAATGGGGGGATCTGATGTGTAATGTAATTCTTTGACCTAGTTTTATAATTAGTAACTCTATAAGAGATTAGAGATGTCAGATACATTGGAAGTTTTTTGCATTAACGCTTTATAGATAAATAACATAAAATGCTGCTCTCTTCTGGCGGTTAAAGAGGCCCAACCTACTTCTAGATATCAGGAACAGTGGTGAGTTTTAAAAGCAGAGCCATTAAATGAACCTCAGGGCACAATCATATACACCATCCATGGGTTTAAGGGTGGACGCTGTAGCATGCATGTAAATAACATCCCCATAATCCAATACGGACATAAAGGTGGCCTGAACCATTTCCTTTCTATTAAGAGATGATAAACTGGTTTCTTTTACAGAAACAAAGCCTATCTTAAACTTCAACTTTCTTCCCAGCTCAGATATGTGTTTTGAAAGACAACTTGTCATCTAGCCATATACCAAGATATTTATAATAAGGAACTAGTTCAATTTCTGTACCATTTAGACAAGTAATTTTATAGTCATTTAGATAAAGATTATGTAGCCTAGAGAAGAGCATATATTTTGTTTTGTTAGCATTTAGCATTTAGCACCAACTTAAGATCAGAAGTGTCTTCTGCAGTAACAGAAAGTCCGATTTCAAATGTGAAAATGCTTGGCCAATGGTAGTGGAGTATAACACAGTATCATCAACGTATAAATGAATGTTACAATTTCTCATATTATCACTGATGTTATTACAGTTTTTTACAATCACTTTGGCACTAATTTCAGAACCTTGACGTCATTTTTCAAAACTCTAGACACAAAACTCAAAACGGTCATCACTTGTAACACAGGCTGTCCAATGTTCAAAACATTGCATTGTGCATTCATATCTTTAAAGAAATCTTACACTTGCACAATCGTTGATTCAAAATACAAATTTATTGTGAAATACCAATGAAACGTTAATTTAGATCACCCACACACAAGCAACCGATAGTTTCACTGTGTCATTGTTCGTACAATCATTAAATATTGTAGTACAAAATAGGTGATACATGTTTCATTATGGTACTACATGTAAATACATCCCTGTAAAAGTACTGCAGTAGTAGAGAGAATACCACAGAAACAGTGGAATCAGTGAACAAAATCTGAAATATATTGATGAAAAACAATACAGTACTGTAAAACATCAACTTGCTTGCTTGTACTGTAAAAAGCAAAACATAGGGGTGATTACTGTACTTCTACATTTTCATCAACTCTGTCTTGTGGTTTTGGCCACAGGTTCTCATCTACATCACAATGGATGTTTTCATTAGCCAAACATCTTGGGAAAAACCTTTGGCCATGGCGAATCCAGGCCTGACACTGGTCTGCCGTGATGTCATTGCATGCGTCATCCATGGCCTGGAGAAGAGTGACTTGTTCATGAGGGCGCCTATCATAAACCTTCCATCTCCATGTGGAGAAATATTCCTTAATCGGGTTAAGGAAAGGAGAGTATGGGGGTAAATACAGGGTGGTCAATTGTGCATGGGCCTGAAACCATGCTTGCATCATATGAGCATGGTGGAACCTGACATTATCCCACACAATGACATAGGTCACGCCATCAGCTCTACAGACCTGATCGAGCACATCAAGGAAGGTTACAAGGGGACCATAGAAACGGTGTCTGATAAAGAATGATGATGAAATATTACATCCATAGATAATGTAGTCTAATTGGTTCATGCTCCACGCTAATTGGTGACAATGAATCTCGTTACTTTGAAACTTTCATGATCTAAACATGGAATATTGTTTGTCTGTTTCCATACAACTATGCATTAAGAGTAATGCAACAGTTACTTATCATTTTGAGCAGTTGTATCAATTGATAGTTGGATAATTGTAATGAAATGAGTAGACACTCATCTGAAATGTAATGTGTGAATTGCCTTTTGAAATAGTAGTACTTTGATGTTAAGTTGTGTCATATTGAACAGGTGACTTTTGTTAAATGAACAAATGATCTTAGTTTTATGTGTATTGTATCCAAGCAATTGAAAAAAGTGTTAGAGTTTTGAAAAATTTGCATTTTGATCATTGGTTGTGAGTTTTGTGTCTAGAGTTTTGAAAAATGACGTCAAGGTTCTGAAATTAGTGCCAAAGTGATTGTAAAAAACTGTAATATAGATAGTTAAACAATAGCGGAGTGAGTACTGAGCCTTATGGGACACCTTTTTGAAGCTCTAGAAACTCAGATTTGATACCGTCTGCCATGATGGCTTGGGTTCTTTCATGGAGATAATTATTGAACAATAAGCAAACATCAGAGCCCAGTCCAATCGAAGACAGCTTATTTAACAGAGTTCCATGATCAACAGTGTCAAAAGCTTTGGATAGGTCAATAAACATGGCAGCACAACTTTTTCCATTGTCCAAGGTATTTGCAATATCATTCACAACAAGCATTGTGGCGCTAGTAGTGCTATATTTAGATCTAAAGCCAGATTGATTTATATTAAGAATGCCATTTACATATAGAAAAGACCGTAGTTGCTTGTTGACTAAAGACTCTAGTACTGTTCATACTTACATATCCATGATCCAGATTATAAATCCATTCCAATGAAACACGTTTGAAGTTCCATGTTCTCTCCCCTCCTCTCCTCTTCCCTCCACTCCTCCTGTTTTTGAGCCGTAGTAATCCGGAGTGCGTCAGCGTGGCTCCAGTGAGACCACTATCCAAATCCCAGAGACCCAAAAACAACAGCAGCAGTGAGGGAGTCACTCCTACAGATTACTATTTTCCCAGCAACAGTTTGAAGTCACAAAGATATACAGGGACGGTTTTAAAAGACTTTAAGAGTTTTTCCAATCACAGTTTTCCAAGAACGATTTTCCAAAGTTTTCCAGGTCCGTCTCTCTCAGCAGGCAGGGGTCGAGCCCTGGAAGCTGGAATGTGACACAAGAGAAGCTCACCCCCACGGACATTCACACTCACTCAATCACACACACACACACACTCTTGCTCCGCACTCTTCTTCCTAAAAAAAACCTCACAATCTCATCTCCCCACACTCTGTAAAACCCATCGTTTCCACTATACATTCCCCCTCTTACCACTCAACCTGACTACACTGAGTAGAGAGAGCAACACTGTGGCACAAAGAGAGACAAAGAGAGAGAGAGAGAGAGAGAGAGAGAGAGAGAAGCGGGGTAGGGTGGGGGTAGCGCTTTGGATATTGCTATGGAGAGGAGAGACAAGCGAATAAGATTGGAGAACCAAGGAAGGGAGGGTGAAAGAGAGAGGGAGCGAGACAGAGAAATAGAGAGAGGAGTGAGTATGGCATGGGAATTTCATTCAGCTTTGACTAGGAATTTGCCAATATTACGTTTGTCTCTTGCGCCACCGTAGCAAAACAACATACCCAGTAACACTTCTTCAAAATAGGCAGAATTCATCTAAGATAAATCAAGAAATCTGTCATTGATTTTGACGTTTTTGCAGAGGAAGTCGCACAATTTTACATCTAACTAAGACATTTGGTGCAGTATTTCTCAAGTGACAAAAAGTGCATGAGAACTATTTGTGAGAGACAACAAACACTTCATTGAAGAATCCTGTCCATAGTTCCCGCTCCTATTAGGAGTAGTACTGTTGACCAAAGTGGGCTGAACAGCCCCCCTGCCACGACCACACACACCTAGGAGCAGACCTACTTTGACCTCTAACCCTACTTTGACCGTTGTTAATATGCTTCCTGTTGCTTTTATGAGCCGTGAAGATCCCTCATACTGCATTACTTATGTATGCGTGTGTGTGTCTGTGTGTTTGAGAGCTGCAACAATGATCAAAGCATCTGAATGAGCCAATCAAATGCTATCAGTGTTAGATGATAATGATAAGGTACATGACATGTCTTTCACTCTGTTGAATAAAAAGTTTGCTGACTGCATAATTTATTGTTGCAGACCTTAGACACAACATACAAAGACAACCTTTTCCCTGGAGAACAACAACATAACTGTAGGCCTACACAACTTTGACTCGATCAATAAACGCACACAACTCTCCCACAACCTTTTAGAGAACACAACCACCACACAACCCCCTATCACTTCCTACCTATTGACCTGCCAACCGAGCAGACATTCAGTCCTCTGTGTGAGAACAGAGTTATTGTGTGCCTCTGACTATCCTATCTCTCTCTCTCTGTGTGTGTGTGTGTGTGTGTGTGTATTAACTAATCTGCTCATTAATGTCTAGATTAGGAGAGGGACTCCCAGAAAAAGTGAGAGAACGAGTGGGATAGAGAGACTAGAAGAGGGGAGAAGGAGAGGCAGATTGGGTCTCTGCTCCTGCTGACTCAGTCATGGGAATGATTAGATTATGACTGTGCATGAGCACGGCTTATGTAACACACACATCTCAAAAAATAATGAAGGGACTGTCTCTGAGCCAAAAACACAAACCAACCAAGACTAGCATGCAGAGAGAGAGGCCACGTCAGGGAAAATACACCTCCCTTTCTCTCCAGCACATATCAACAAACAACCCTTAGCAATGTTGATAAAAATATAAAATATAATGAACATGGCAGTTGGTTGCACGACTCAAGACTGTGTGAGCCCACTGAGCTAAAAGCTTGGCATCCACTAACATCAGTCTTCAAGTTACAGACAAGGTAGCTGCTGTTGGAGCAGGGGTGGAGCAAACCGTGTAGCTCTCCAGGAGGGTTTCCCACCCCTGTGTTAAAATTACAGTGAGAAACTTCAGTCACATCATATGCTGCACAATGTTGGAGTGCTCTCAAAAGTAAACACTTCTCTGATAAGTGGGTCATGGAGTGCACTTGAGAGTTGTCATTATGCAGACGTAACGGGGTGCAGGACACTACAGAGTTGTTAGTGCGCACTGCTGCCCCTCATTTACCCATAGTCCTCCTCTGCGCCTCAATCTCATTGGAGGATCATTACGTAACCTTTCATCCACTGTCTCACTGCTGTTTCTCCCTTGTGAAAGAGTATTCTCCACTAACACAAAAAAATAATCTGCCTTCAGGTTACAAAATATCTATGTTTCTGTGAGTTGTGTTGATAAAAGAGCCCAACAGTGGAGGTGTCATAATACCCATAAAACCTAGAAGTCAAACAGAGAAATGGTTCCAATCGTTTTTGCACCATTCATTTTTCCCATAGGGGATTTTAGAAACACTTTAAATAAGGGCTGTGTTTTGTGTAGGCTTACCCTGGCGTGACATTTTATAACCATGAAATGTAGCCAATTTATTAATTACTAAATTTAGCTAACATTACATAGTTAATCCAGAGATTCTTACCTTTGCCTCGATTCGGCAGTCTCGTCCAGATCATCATGGCATTTGTAGTTCTTTATGATTTTTTGGGGGGTAAATACAGGCGAATATATTGTTAAAAGTAATCTTGTCCTAGAGAGATCTACACGGTTATCAAAACACAGCAATTATTTTAAGTGTTTCTAAAATGAATGGTGGAAAAATGATTGGAACCATTTCCTTTTTTGACCACAGGGTTTTATGGGTATTATGACTCATACTGTGGTACTCTATGCTTGCTCTCTATAGCTCTGATGTTGTTCTCCATGTTAAATAGATCTCTCCTCTAACCAATCATACAGGCTGACACAAGCACAAATCCTCTCTGAGAAATTCAGGCGACGTCTCAAGAGTGTATGTCTGTGTGAGAAAAAATGGACAGACGACTGATTCTTTGCGACCGCCCAGACTCCATTTTTAGAGGTTTCAACCAGAACTGGACAATAAAGGTCACACATCTTTAAAAGCACAGCAGCCCTAACAGCATGTGACAGAGAGAGCAGCAACAGTGTGCTACCATGCGTTCTTCTTTGTCTCTCTGCAGGATGTACTGTGGGGTCTGGAATTATTGGATCCCTTGATAAAGATGAGCAAAAAAGACTGTATAAAATCAATAATACAAATACTGAGCTATATTGTATGCTTTAACATGTTTTATTATTATTTTATGCTTGGGGTTATTGTCTTGCTGGAAGATCCACTTGTGGCCAAGTTTCAGCCTCCTGGCAGAGGCAACCATGTTTTGGGCTGAAATGTCCTGGTACTTGGTAAAGTTCATGATGCCGTTGACCTTAACAAGGGCCCCAGGACCAGTGGATGTAAAATAGCCTCATAACATCAAAGATACAGCACCATATTTTACAGTAGGGATGAGGTATTTTCTGCATATGCATTTTTCTTTCAAAGGCCAAACCCACTGCTATAATGTGTGGCCAGAGCTCTATTTTCATGTCAAATTACCATAGCAACGGTTCTAATACAAGTGGCAATGCCATTTATCAAACTCCAGGCAGTGCTATGGTAAGATGACATGAAAATGTTGTTCTTTGAACATGGTGGGTTTGGCCTTTGAAAGAACAATGCATATGCAGGAAATACCTCATCCCTACTGTAAAATATGGTGGTGGATCTTTGATGTTTTGACTCGGATACAGATTTCCTTTATTTGTTCTCATGAGGAAATGAATTTACACAGCTTCAGCTCTGAAACACTCATCAAGGCTACGTTAGGGTGTGTGTGTGTGTGCGACTATGTAGCTAGGTTAATCATGTTACCACCAGAGCTGGTTGGAGTAACTGGAGCATTTGAACAGAACGTCTGCGATGGACACAGACAGTTTAACAGGCCTTTAGCCGCAAAGCCCCAAAACCGTGTCTGTCAGCTGAGGACTAGAATCAGGTGTGTTCGAGCAGGGCTGGAACTAAAGCGAGCACACGCAGTAGTTCTCATGGAGCAGGGTTGGCCATAATCTCTGCACTCAAATCTGTTCTTGGTCCCCAGCTGGGTTTATGACTATTTACTACCACCTAGTGGTTAAACCTGTATACTGTGAGAGGGGACAGGGGTAGGTTTGTAGAAAGACCACCAACACACACTTTGACTTTCTCCTAAACATGTTTGTTCTCCTTAGCAGGTGGCCTAACATGAACGGTAGGCAACTGCTTGACTTCACCAGTCCAGTTCATCAGTTTCATCCATCATAATGCTGCTCCTCCTCAGTTCTTGCTTCATTTGCCCTTATCCTTGAGGTATACTGCTGAAATGCATATAGCCTACATATTAGTCAAACAATTAAAGCAAATATCCCTCATACCTGACTTGTAAATAGTACATAGTCAATAATCCATTGCCTTTAAACCTGCAGTTGAAAGTGGTTCCATTAAATGTAGTATGCAGTGAGAAGCACCAACAACACCCCCCTACCTAGTTTCTCAACGGCCTCCACACACACGCTGGGGTACATGCTGTCGTTGTATGTCGCCACTATTACGTACAGAGCAGTCTTCACAAGAATTAAGCCATGTGTTCCCTGTTAGAGAAAAATATCCATCAGACCAGGCATACCCTTACAAAAAAGGTACTGCACTGCAAAACTGTAGCAATAATACATGTATGTTTATAAATTGTGATATGCCTACTGACACATTTGCAGTAGATGGAGTTCCTGTCAGCTCGGACGCAGTTGTATGCTTTGTCTTGGAAGTAGAAACCCTGCTCTCTGGTCGATGCCATGTGCTTGAAAGAGTCTATGAAAATCTGGGCTTGTGGTGGAAGAACCTGTAGTTACGTTATGAAGGGTAACATAATTAATCTGATCGGAGACAGATGGTTTTTTTAGGCTTCAAAATGAATCCACCTCCCCATTGCTTAGATCAATCCAGCTGCCTCAACCCCATAAATGGAAAAGCATGAATTCTGAAAATTATAATATATTGCGCCATAACATAATACCTCTTACAATTAGACAGATAATTAGTTGCTACACAATGGGTGGCCCTGGGAAGTCGGCTTTGACTTGGATGTCAACACAGGAATTAGATTGTGCTGATTGCGATGTCTGAATTGTCCTTGTTTTTTTTACAACAAAAGCGACATGACGAACTTGCCTGAAACCTTGCAGACGCGGCAGTTACTGTTGCAGTCTTCGCAACCAGAATGGCAGCGCTTTCCACGTGTTTTGTATCGATAAGACAGTCATTTATCAAATTCTGAAATTGGTTCATAATAACCAATTTTGTCAAAGATTGTATAGTATGTCTGTTAAATTCAAATAACTAACGTTAACGTTACTGCTGTTACTTTTTCCCGTTCAGCGCACCAGACGACGTTTCCATGGAGACCATCCGTGGGTGTTACCAGCGTAAAGAGATCGCAGTGAAAACATACGTCTGCTAATGGTTCCCATTGTAATTGATCCTTGATACATTTTGCGTACATAAAAAAAAACACCAAAAAAAAACACTGCTATTACATACTTCACAATTATTTGTTTGCTCCTAGTCTACACACATTTTTACAAGGAAGGATGGGTGCATTTTTTGCCCTGGGGTTGAAGCTACAAGCCCTCTACTTTTGTCTGGAGAGGTAAGACAGAAGCAAACATAAAACAGTTTGGAGAGCAGCTGGACCAAACATCTGTTAACAGAATTCGAATATTTATTTATTCAAAAAAAGTACAAATCCAGTTGTGTAATATACAACCGATATGACATGATATACAGTAGGCCACACTAGGACAGGTTGATGTACAGTAGGCCACACTAGGACAGGTTGATGTACAGTAGGCCACACTAGGACAGGTTGATGTACAGTAGGCCACACTAGGACAGGTTGATGTACAGTAGGCCACACTAGGACAGGTTGATGTACAGTAGGCCACACTAGGACAGGTTGATGTACAGTAGGCCACACTAGGACAGGTTGATGTACAGTAGGCCACACTAGGACAGGTTGAGTGTGTCCACCAGGTCTTTGTAATGGTATTTGTCCGATATAGTCTCCACCTTGTCCCAGGCCTGGATGCTTCCCAAAACAGTCAGCAGATCGCTCACCACGGCCCTACAGAAACCACATTACATGCATTAGCATCAAAACCATGGCACATGAATATGCCTATATCGTAAAAGTACATTTGAGGTAGGTAGGCAGTTACCGTGTGTTGGGGTGGTCAGGCTGCTGTTTGCAGACTGAATGGGCAGTCTGGAGGAGGTGGTCACTGAAGGACTTCAGTTGAGACGGACAGGAGCTCACATCTTTAAACCAGGACTTAGGAAAACACACCGCAACCTGCTCAGAGAGAAAGAGAGAAATCTTTGTTAATTTGAGAAAAACTTTAAAATGACACCACTAAACTGAGCCATCTCAAAGAAAGCAGAGCAATTATTCCCCAAGCAAACACCTTGAAACCTCCATAGACAATACATTAACATTAGACACATGCGATTCACCTACACACCTTTTTACATTTGTGCACAGAGTCATGTGAGTGGGTTTCGTTGAGTAGCGTCATCATAAGGTAGCGGTTCAGGAGTTTGTCCAACATCAGTTCCTTAAGAACATGTTCAGATATCAAACCATCCCACTGGCCCACGTTACCTAGGAGCTGATAAAAAAAGACAGAAATGCCACTAAAGCAATGCACTGGATGTTACAGAAATAGCAAGAGAGATAATAAAATCACATTTTATTTGTCACATGCACCAAATACAACAGGTGTAGACTTTACCATGAAATGCTTACTTACGAGCCCTTAACCAACAATGCAGTTCAATAAATAGAGTTAAGAAAATATTTACTAAATAAAGTCAATGTAAATAGACCATTTGATGAATTTTTCAGCAGTCTTATTTGTATTTATTAGGGATCCCCATACACATCCTGGGGTCCAAACATATTAAAGCACTTACATTACAGATAAAAAAGTACATAATATAACATTATTACACCCCTACATATCTACAATACAAAATATTTAATACCACCATACAACAATATCACAATGTATGCATGTGTCTGTACCTTTGTGTGTCTCTTCACAGTCCCGGTTGTTCCATAAAGGTGTATTTTTACCTGTTTAAAAAAAAAATCTGATTCTACTGCTTGCATCAGTTACCTGATGTGGAATAGAGTTCCATGTAGTCATGGCTCTATGTGGCACTGTGCGCCTCCCATAGTCTGTTCTGAACTTGGGGACTGTGAAGAGACCTCTGGTGGCATGTCTTGTGGGGTATGCATGGGTGTCCGAGCTGTGTGCTAGTATTTTAAACAGACAGCTCGGAACATTCAAAATGCTTCTTAACAGCTTCTACCCCCAAGCCATAAGACTCCTGAACAGTTAATCATGGCTACCCAGATTATTTGCATTGTCCCCCCTCTGTGCCTCGACACAATCCTGTCTCGGAGCTCTACGGACAATTCCTTCGACCTCATGGCTTGGTTTTTGCTCTGACATGCACTGTCAACTGTGGGACCTTATTTAGACAGGTGTGTGCCTTTCCAAATCATGTCCAGTCAATTGAATTTACCACAGGTGGACTCCAATCAATTTGTAGAAACATCTGAAGGATGATCAGTGGAAATAGGATGCACCTGAGCTCAATTTTGAGTCTCATGGCAAAGGGTCTGTATACTTATGAAAATAAGGTATTCATTTTTTTCCTTATCTTTTGTGTGTTTTACTTCCTTTTTCGATCTTGTCTCATCGCTGCAACTCCCCAAAGGGCTCGGGAGGCGAAGGTCGAGTCATGCGTCCTCCGAAACATGTCCCGCCAAACCGCGCTTCTTAACACCCGCCCGCACCAATGTGTCGGAGGAAGCACCATTCAACTGACGACCGAGGTCAGCCTGCAGGCGCCCGGCCCGCCACAAGGAGTCGATAGAGCGCGATGAGCCAAGTAAAGCCCCCCTGGCCAAACCCTCCCCTAACCCGGACGATGCCTGGCCAATTGTGCGCTGCCCTATGGGACTCCCGATCACGGCCGGTTGTGATAAAGCCCGGGATCGAACCCAGGTCTGTAGTTACGCCTCTTAGACCGCTGCGCCACTCGGGAGGCTCTGTTTTTAATTTTTAATACATTTGCTAACATTTCTAAAAACCTGTTTTCGCTTTGTCATTATGGGGTGCTGTGTGTAGTTTGATGAGGGGAAAAAATGTAATCCATTTTAGAATAAGGCTGTAACGTAACAAAATGTGGAAAAAGTGAAGGGATCTGAACACTTTCCGAATGCACTGTAGCTGCACTAACCAGCACATGAGGAGCTGTGACCAAAGCCCTGTCTATCTCTTGACTTGACTATTGGTAGAAGTTGTAATGGGCTTACTGAGCCACATAGATGCGGTATAGGTCAATGGAACTTAACCCAAATAATTGAAATGCCATGGAAACGTGTGGGGGAAAGACGCCGTGGGGAGAAATTAGGCTACATTAGGCTATTGTTCATGTCTATTTCACACTATGTTGAGGTAAAAATCTTAGTATAATGCTTGAATAGATAATGCTTGTATGGATAATGCATGTCATTGTCACCAATCAAATGCATTGCAGTTAAAAAAACAACTTTAACTACCAACACAGATTTCTGTATGTTAGCTATGCTACCAGCTTAAACGAACGGGAGTTAGCATTTGTAATAGGAAGTTGTAATGGGCTATCTGAGCCACATGGTCACTACAGTACACCATCCACTACTGGGAAGCACACCATCGAAAAATACAATATTTTAAACGGAGTGTTGTTACGAACCTTCACAGCTGTCCAGAACTGCTGGTCTCGGAACCTCCTCTGTGGAGAGGACTTGTCGTCTAAAAACCTGCCAAAACACCTGGCAGTTATGGTCAAGTAAGCTACGTTATGACAAGCTTGGCATAAACACGAGTTCCAATGGGAAATTTCTAGCTCAGGGCTCTCCAGCCCTGTTCCTGGAGAGCTACCGTCCTGTAGGTTTTTGCTCCAACCCTAATCTAGCACACCAGATTCTAATAATTAGCTGGTTGATCAATTGATCACAACTGGGGTTGGAGCGAAAACCTACAGGAGGGTAGCTCTCCAGGAACAGGGTTGGGCAACCCTGAGCTAGATATACTACTTAAAGAAATCACATTGAGACATCTCTGGGTGGATTCACTCACTTCTTAGGGTAGAGAGGGATGAAGACGTCGTCATCCACTGAACTCCTCAATCTGCCACTCACTGCTTCAACAAACGCCTGGCAGGGGACAGGACAAGACCGAATCACACACAGGACAGGGACAGAGAGAGAACTAGACTTATTTACATTCTGACACACTCACAGGTAGTAGTTAGGTTTCAAAAGGTTTTCTCCCATTTTGTGACTCCAGCCAGTCAACTCTCTGGTTGACATTCTTTGTGACTAGAACCTTGACTAGAGCAGTGGTTCCCACGAGGGCTTTCAACTTACTCTTGAACGTTTTTATAGTAGAATGCACAAGGTGCAATTTAGAAATTGGGAAGTGCATCATCAGTTTTGCTCTGGTCATGTCAGTCATTGCATACCTTAGAGAGCTATTTTTTAACTTGTCAGAAATGTCCAGTTTTACTTGCACATGTCAACTACATTTTTTGTTTGCTAGGCTTTTTTGTCCATAGATTTTGTAGTAATGTTGGAGTCACTCATATCACAAATACACATTAGACATGGCAAAAAGTATAGAATTGCAAGAAAATGAGCTTTAAAACTGCAAAATGTTCTCTCCGCCAACAAGAGGGGTGTGAAGAGTTTGTCATGAACAGTGCTTGTTCATGACAGCAACGTCGCATAGCCATTGAAGAGGAGTGGGACAACATTCCACAATCAACAGCCTGATCAACTATGCGAAGGAGGTGTCGTGCTGCATGAGGCAAATGGTGGTCACACCAGATACTGACTGGTTTTCTGATCCACACCCCAACTTTTTTTTTTTTTAAAGGTATCTGTGACCAACAGATGCATATCAAATCAAATCAAATTTTATTGGTCACATGCGCCGAATACAACAGGTGCAGACATTACAGTGAAATGCTTACTTACAGCCCTTAACCAACAGTGCATTTATTTTAAACAAAAAAAGTAAGAATAAAACAACAACAAAAAAGTGTTGAGAAAAAAAGAGCAGAAGTAAAATAAAGTGACAGTAGGGAGGCTATATATACAGTAAAATAAAGTGACAGTAGGGAGGCTATATATACAGGGGGGTACCGTTGCATAGTCAATGTGCGGGGGCACCGGCTAGTTGAGGTAGTTGAGGTAATATGTACATGTGGGTAGAGTTAAAGTGACTATGCATAAATACTTAACAGAGTAGCAGCAGCGTAAAAAGGATGGGGTGGGGGGGGCAGTGGAAATAGTCCGGGTAGCCATGATTAGCTGTTCAGGAGTCTTATGGCTTGGGGGTAGAAGCTGTTGAGAAGTCTTTTGGACCTAGACTTGGCACTCCGGTACCGCTTGCCGTGCGGTAGCAGAGAGAACAGTCTATGACTAGGGTGGCTGGAGTCTTTGACAATTTTGAGGGCCTTCCTCTGACACCGCCTGGTATAGAGGTCCTGGATGGCAGGGAGCTTTGCCCCAGTGATGTACTGGGCCGTACGCACTACCCTCTGTAGTGCCTTGCGGTCAGAGGCCAAGCAGTTGCCATACCAGGCGGTGATGCAACCAGTCAGGATGCTCTCGATGGTGCAGCTGTAGAATTTTTTGAGGATCTGAGGACCCATGCCAAATCTTTTTAGTCTCCTGAGGGGGAATAGGCTTTGTCGTGCCCTCTTCACGACTGTCTTGGTGTGTTTGGACCATGATAGTTCGTTGGTGATGTGGACACCAAGGAACTTGAAGCTCTCAACCTGTTCCACTACAGCCCCGTCGATGAGAATGGGGGCGTGCTCAGTCCTCTTTTTTTTCCTGTAGTCCACAATCATCTCCTTTGTCTTGGTCACGTTGAGGGAGAGGTTGTTGTCCTGGCACCACACGGCCAGATCTCTGACCTCCTCCCTATAGGCTGTCTCATCGTTGTCGGTGATCAGGCCTACCACTGTTGTGTCGTCGGCAAACTTAATGATGGTGTTGGAGTCGTGCCTGGCCATGCAGTCATGGGTGAACAGAGAGTACAGGAGGGGACTGAGCACGCACCCCTGAGGGGCCCCCGTGTTGAGGATCAGTGTGGCAGATGTGTTGTTACCTACCCTTACCACCTGGGGGCGGCCCGTCAGGAAGTCCAGGATCCAGTTGCAGAGGGAGGTGTTTAGTCCCAGGATCCTTAGCTTAGTGATGAGCTTAGAGGGCACTATGGTGTTGAATGCTGAGCTGTAGTCAATGAATAGCATTCTCACGTAGGTGTTCCTCTTGTCCAGGTGGGAAAGGGCAGTGTGGAGTGCGATAGAGATTGCATCATCTGTGGATCTGTTGGGGCGGTATGCAAATTGGAGTGGGTCTAGGGTTTCTGGGATTATGCTGTTGATGTGAGCCATGACCAGTCTTTCAAAGCACTTCATGGCTACAGACGTCAGTGCTACGGGTCGGTAGTCATTTAGGCAGGTTATCTTAGAGTTCTTGGGCACGGGGACTATGGTGGTCTGCTTGAAACATGTTGGTATTACAGACTCAGTCAGGGACATGTTGAAAATGTCAGTGAAGACACTTGCCAGTTGGTCAGCACATGCTCGGAGTACACGTCCTGGTAATCCGTCTGGCCCTGCGGCCTTGTGAATGTTGACCTGCTTAAAAGTCTTACTCACATCGGCTACGGAGAGCGTGATCACATAGTCGTCCGGAACAGCTGGTGCTCTCGTGCATGCTTCAGTGTTGCTTGCCTCGAAGCGAGCATAGAAGTGGTTTAGCTCGTCTGGTAGGCTTGTGTCACTGGGCAGCTCGCGGCTGTGCTTCCCTTTGTAGTCTGTAATAGTTTTCAAGCCCTGCCACATCCGACGAGCGTCAGAGCCAGTGTAGTATGATTCAATCTTAGACCTGTATTGACTCTTTGCCTGTTTGATGGTTCGTCGGAGGTCATAGCGGGATTTCTTATAAGCGTCCGGGTTAGAGTCCCGTTCCTTGAAAGCGGCAGCTCTACCCTTTAGCTCAGTGCGGATGTTTCCTGTAATCCATGGCTTCTGGTTGGGGTATGTACGTACGGTCACTGTGGGGACGACATCATCGATGCACTTATTGATGAAGCCAGTGACTGATGTGGTGTACTCCTCAATGCTGTCTGAAGAATCCCGGAACATGTTCCAGTCTGTGCTAGCAAAACAGTCCTGTAGCTTAGCATCTGCGTCATCTGACCACTTTTTTATTAGCCGAATCACTGGTGCTTCCTGCTTCAGTTTTTGCTTATAAGCAGGAATCAGGAGGATAGAGTTATGGTCAGATTTGCCAAATGGAGGGCGAGGGAGAGCTTTGTATGCGTCTTTGTGTGTGGAGTAAAGGTGGTCTAGAGTTTTTTCCCCTCTGGTTGCACATTTAACATGCTGGTAGAAATGAGGTAGAACGGATTTAAGTTTCCCTGCATTAAAGTCCCCGGCTACTAGGAGCGCTGCATCTGGATGAGCGTTTTCCTGTTGATTAATGGCCTTGTACAACTCTTTCAGTGCAATCTTAATGCCAGCATTGGTTTGTGGTGGTAAATAGACAGCTATGAAAAATATAGATGAAAACTCTCTTGGTAAATAGTGTGGTCTACAGCTTATCATAAGATACTCTACCTCAGGCGAGCAAAACCTCGAGACTTCCTTAGTATTTGATTTTGTGCACCAGCTGTTGTTTACAAATATACACAGACCGCCACCCTTTGTCTAACCAGAGTCTGCAGTTCTGTCCTGTCGATGTAGCGTATAGCCCGCTAGCTGAATGTTGTCATTGTTTTCGTTCAGCCACGACTCCGTGAAACATAAGATATTACAGTTTTTAATGTCCCGTTGGTAGGATAACCGTAATCTTAAATCGTCAATTTTATTCTCAAAAGATTGAACATTGGCTAATAGGATTGATGGGAGAGGCAGTTTACTCGTTCGCCGTCGGATCCTTACAAGGCACCCGGATCTGCGTCCACGATATCTCCGTCTCTTCCTCACGCGAATGACGGGGATCTGGGCCTTGTCGGGAGTCTGTAGAATATCCTTCGCGAACGCCTCGTTGAAGAAAAAGTATTCGTCCAACGCGAGGTGAGTAATCGCTGTCCTGATATCCAGAAGCTCTCTTTGGTTATAAGAGACGATGGCAGAAACATTATGTACAAAATAAATTACAAATAACGCGGAAAAACACACATAGTAGTACAATTGGTTAGAGGGCTGTAAAACGGCAGCCATCTTCTTCCGGCGCTGTTCCATGACAGGATCCTTAGCTTAGTATCTGTATTCCCAGTCATGTGAAATCCATAGATTAGGGCCTAATTAATTTATATAAATTGACTGATTTCCTTATATGAACTGTAACTCAGTAAAATTTTTGAAATTGTTGCATGTTTGCGTTTATATTTTTGTTCAATATATATATATATATATATATATATATATATATATATATATATATATATATATATATATATATATATATATATATATATATATATATATATATATATATATATATATATATATCCACACTGCTAACCCTAATGCCTAACCTTAAATTAAATAGGCAAATTCTGCAACTGGCCTATTTAAGACAATCGTTCAGTTCTGCCTCCAGGACAAGACTCGTGACAATAAACGTCAACCTGCGTTGGAAACAGAGGGGGAGAACAGTAGGAAAGGTGGACATTGAAAACCTGTCTCCGGTGGGGAGTTGCATACGTGACTGGCTGGGAGCGTTGCTGCTAGACTCAGGCTCTGCACTGTAGAAGGAGTTTTAACTGTTACCTTGACCGGTTTGCTCTGCTCTCCCTCAAACAGAGAGTAGTCGTCCTGCAGCCTGCAACACAACTCAGACAGACACACAGACTGACGGCTGGACAGAGGGTCCCACACCAACTCCACAAAACCTGGAAGGAGGAGGGAGGCACATTAAAGTGAGACAAACCTGAGTAAAAACCACAGGCCCACTCATGACAACATTGAAAACTTTCACTAGTCACTTTAATAATGTTTACATACTGCTTTACTCATCTCATATGTGCATTCGGAAAGTATTCAGACCCTTTGACTTTATCCACATTTTGTTATGTTACAACCTTATTCTAAAATTGATTAAATTGTCCCCCCCCCATACATCTACACACAATACCCCATAATGACAAAGCAAAAACAGGTGACTTTTTTGCAAATTTATAAAAAATCAAAAACGGAAATACCTTATTTACATAAGTATTCAAACCCTTTGCTATGAGACTGGAAATTGAGCTAGGTGCATCCTGTTTCCATTGATCATCCTTGAGATGTTTCTAGAACATGATTGGAGTCCACCTGTGGTAAATTCAATTGATTGGACATGATTTGGAAAGGCACACACCTGTCTATATAAGGTCCCACAGTTGACAGTGCATGTCTGAGCAAAAACCAAGCCAAGATTCTTCCTAGAGCTGGCCGCCCGGCCAAACTGAGCAATCGGGGTAGAAGGGCCTTGTTCAGGGAGGTGACCAAGAACCCGATGGTCACTCTGACAGAGCTCCAGGGTTCCTCTGTGGAGATGGGAGAACCTTCCAGAAGGACAACCTTCTCTGCAGCACTCCACCAATCAGGCCTTTATGGTAGAGTGGCCAGACGGAAGCCACTCCTCAGTAAAAGGCGCATGACAGCCCGCTTGGAGTTTGCCAAAAGGCACCTAAAGGACTCTCAGACCATGAGAAACAAGATTCTCTGGTCTAATGAAACCAAGATTCAACTCTTTGACCTGAATGCCAAGCGTCATGTCTGGAGGAAACCTGGCACCATCCCTACGGTAAAGCATGGTGGCGGCAGGGACTGGGAGACTAGTCAGGATTGAGGGAAAGATTAACAGAACAAAGTACAGAGAGATTCTTGATGAAAACCTGCTCCAGAGCGCTCAGGACCTCAGACTGGGGTGAAGGTTCACCTTCCAACAGGACAACAACCCTAAGCACACAGCCAAGACAACGCAGGAGTGGCTTCAGGACAAGTCTCTGAATGTCCTTGAGTAGCCCAGCCAGAGCCCGGACTTGAACCTGATAGAACATCTCTGGAGAGACTTGAAAATAGCTGTGCAGCAACGCTCCCCATCCAACCTGACAGTGCTTGAGAGGATCTTTAGAGAAGAATGGGAGAAACTCCCCAAATACAGGTGTGCTAAGCTTGTAGCGTCATACCCAAGAAGACTTGAGGCTGCAATCGCTGCCAAAGGTGCTTCAACAAAGTACTGAGTAAAGGGTCTGAATACTTATGTAAATGTTGTTGTTATTTGATAAATGTGCAAACATTTTCAAAAAACGTGTTTTTGCTTTGTCATTATGGGGTATTGTGTGTAGATTGATGAGGGGGGGAAAAACAATTTCATCAATTTTAAAATAAGGCTGTAACAAAATGTGGAAGAAGTCTGAATACTTTCTGAATGCATTGTATGTGTGTGTGTGTGTGTGTGTGTGTATGCTGACCTTGTATCTTGGGCAGCAGGGTCTTCTCTATGATAGCAGGCAGTGTTTTCCTGTCCGTGTGCTCTGCCTCCTGGTAACCCAGTCCGTGACAGAATGTCTCTACAGCGGAGAACCACGGCAGAGCCTCAAAGTCCTCTCCTGCAGCCTGATACACACAGATCATTATTATACGACACAAAATACACAGGTACGTCAAAATACACACAAAGAAATGAACTGTGTGACGTCCTGTACGGATTTTGTACTGAGTGTGCTGTACCTGTAGGGGGCTCCAGCCTAAAAGTTGGTGTCTGATGAGTGGGTTGAGTAGTTTGGGCAGACAGAGGCTGATGTAGGCCGAGTGGTAGGACTCAGAGAAGGCTTCTCTCCACTCGCTGAAGCGAGACAGAACCTTCTTCACCTCCCAGAAGTCCTCCTGCACGTCACAGAACACATCCTGGGACCTGCTCAGGATCTCCGCTGAATTAGACAGGAGGGGAAAAAGAGATGCGAGAGTGGAAACGCTGTCTTTTATTGTATGGTTTAGAGAGTTCGCTCTAACTCTGTAAGGAATGGGATGGCAAATCTTTAGATAAATAAACTAATTAAATAGTTTGCTGTATTTTTCTTTATTGCAGAAACCCATTTGGGAATTATATACTGGGCTGAAATCAAGGAGTCACCAACACACGTTTGGTAAGTGGAGGACATTTGTCCTCACCCAAGACAGCTACACCTCTCACCTCTCTCCCTCTGCAGTTCTGCCTCTTCCTCAGGGGAAGGCTCGCTGTCGGCCGGCAGGCTACCATAGTCTTCCTCACCTGGCTCTCCTGACTCACTGGATGGATAATCAGATCAAACAGTAGATGAGGATGTAGTGGTGGAAATGACCATGTAATATTGTGACTGGTGAATGGTGAAACGCTAAAGCGATGTGTAACTACTAAAGGGAGTATTCTCACTCACCTTTTACTCGGTTTTTCATTCACGCTTTCGCCTGAGTCTCCTTCACTTTGTGGATCAGTGGCATCTAGAGTGAGAGAGAGCGATAATACGTTTAGAAATCCACCCAACTACAGTTAATCAGAAAAAATGAACAGATCAAGAGTGTGAGGAGGAGTCCTATGGTTAACATTCTGCCTTTTCACTGACTAGGACCACACAATCAGAGTACACAAAAACACAGACAGACACACACACTCACAGCTGAGCTGCTGTAGGCGAGATGACTCCTGTCGTATGGCCTCTCGTCTCCTTGACAACAGTACCTCCGCCTGGTCAGACAGAAGAGTGTGCATGTCCACCTCCACACTGTTGATCTCTACCACCTAAAGATGATCAATTAAATCAGTCAATCACTCTTATTTTTATTTTTTTCTGGGGGGGTGACCTCCCCACCCCTCCTTAACATTGTCTCATCATCACACATGTTCACATTGTATCTCACTGTGCTTCTATTTGTCATTTTAAAGACCAGATCATGCCAACAGACACTTCCTGTTACCCAGAAGCCCTCTGTTCTCTGACCTTCTCTCTGAGACATTCCACCAGGTTCTGAATGTAGGCGTTGGTGGCCCGGTAGAACCGAAGCTGGCGGTCGGAGGAACCGCTCTCCAGGTTCTCCAGAGAGGTTCTAGAGCTGTCCATGTCCACCTCCATTCTCCTCAGGTCTGCCTCATGAGCCCTGTGGACCTCCCTCAGATCACACAGTCTGGGGAGGAGAGGAAGGGGTGAGAGGAGAGGAGAAGAGAGATGGAGAAAGGTTGGAGCTTAGATTTACTAGACAAACATTATTTTTTACAGCTAGAGTACATGAAGTATATCGTATTGAGAGGTCAATGTAAGGATGAATGAATGAACCAACTGACTTCCCAGTGATCCTCTTCTTCACCATGCTGAGGCTGACGGGAGGCATACACTCTGGGATGTTGACTCTCTGTTTCCGTCTACTACTACCGCTCCTCACAGAGCCACTGCCCTCACTGCCTGATGGACTCTAGGGGGAAAGACAGAGTTAGGCGGTCGGTGGTGGAATGAAACTGAAAGCGTGTGTGTAAGTGAGACACAGGGGTGAGTATCTTACCTGTTCTCCAGGGTGTCTCTTGACTCCCTTTCCAATCTGTTGCTCCTGCCACAGGTTGTTGTCTTCTCTCTCCTGTTCGTCAGACTCACTAGCACCACTGTCACTACCTCCTGTACCAACACGGGCAGGCAGGGAGGGAGCCACAGAGCAGAAATACAGAGAGAAAGACAGTGTCACTCCCTCCTGTATCAACACAGACAGGGAGGGAGCGACAGAGCAGATATACAGAGAGAAAGACAGACTGTCACTCCCTCCTGTATCAACACGGCCAGGGAGGGAGCGACAGAGCAGATATACAGAGAGAAAGACAGTGTCACTCCCTCCTGTATCAACACGGCCAGGGAGGGAGCGACAGAGCAGATATACAGAGAGAAAGACAGTGTCACTCCCTCCTGTATCAACACAGACAGGGAGGGAGCGACAGAGCAGATATACAGAGAGAAAGACAGTGTCACTCCCTCCTGTATCAACACAACAAGGACTAAAACCAAAGAGAACAAAGACAACAGATTTCAGCACTCAGTCAAAGGAGGTATGATACAAGTTAACCTTCATCTCTCACTCCCCTTCCTCTAAGCCACAGATACATCATTATGGGATTTGATTATAAACTGGCTGTTTATTATTCATTACTAAAACTAAATCAAAAACCTGTTGCCCAAGACCACAAAACAATAGACCCTGCATTCTCTCCACTCCCTCCTCCTCCTCTCACCCATCTTCTCTGCTATCCTCTCCCTGATGGTTTTGGACCGCGGGGCAAACTCAATCCTGCGTTCATGGTCGTCTGGCTCATCATCATCATCTTCTTCTTCGGTGTGTTCCTCCAGGTCCTGGTCTGGGGTCCGGGGGGAGCTCTCCCCGTCTCTCCCCAGGGAGATGTAGTCTTTCTGGGCTCTGGCTGCCTGACGCTGCCTTCTTGCCGCCTGGATCCTTCTTGCGTCTGGGATCACCACTACACACAACAACACAAGGGATGTCTCTTCAGAATGCTGCCTATCTGCCGGTCTCTGTGTAGACCAGGCAGGGGTGGACCATCTTACCCTGCAAGGGGCCAGTGTAGCTGCAGGCTGGTTAAGACAATAAACTCACTCTTCTGAGCCCTTTGATTTTGTTCATATCCTGAAACAAACTTTTGGGTCTACCAGCTGAAGGACTTAAAAAAAAAAAAACTTACCAGCCACTCAGACTTTATCAGCATTTGGCTGTCGCACATTTTTGGCATTGGATTAATTATAACCTTTTCTATGGAGCCCTAGCTATCTGTGAGACTGACCTGGTTTCTGTTTCTGAGTGGAGGACTTGGAAGATCTGGAGGACCTGGAAGACATGGAGGAGGCAGAGCTGGATGTGGTTGACTTGGCACCTCCCTCTCCGTCACTCTCTGGTGACAGTTCTTCTCCGGACACATCGCTATCGGACCTCTCTCTCGGGGACGCAACCACAGTCACATCTTTCCTGGCTGGGGTCAACACAGAGACATGGTTAGACAGATCAATCATGTAGCCTTAACAGTGGTGTGTATTTACAGAAACATGTTTTATCTCTAGATCATTTATGGTTATAAACGATCTGACAATAAACGGCAACGTTGTGCTCACCAGTAGGCCGGGAGGTCTTGACAGGGGAAGCCTCCTTCCTCCTGGCTTGGAAGACCACAGCTTTATCTGACGATTTCTTTAGTTTGAACTCAGATCCTTCAAATGGGAAGAGAAAGTTAAAAACAGTTAATAACGCAACTGGGTTAATCTCAATTGTATTTCCTTGATTCCTCATGTCCTCCCTCGTCTCCTTCTCAAAACACATTGGAGCAGAAGATCTGAGGTCCCTCCCCTCTGATCTTCTCTTCCAATGTGTTTTGAGAAAGAGAAAAGGAGCGAGAACGCAAGGAATCAAGGAAAAACTATTGAGATTAACCCCTCTCCTCGTTCCTCCCCTCCACCTGCACTAGAGAACAGGCCAGGTGAAGGATAGGGAATTCATGGAAGACATGACCCATATTGCTGCAGCCACCAGTCCTGTGTTTTCACTTTTCAGACAGTACAAATTAAGGGCACAAGGAGGGGAAGCCACTTTACAGATGAATTTACGCAATGCACCCACCTTACCGTCAGTTAGTGACGTTTGAAATACGCCTGTGGCCTGTGCACTTACATAACAAAACGTTTACCTTCTTTCTCATTAGAGAAGCTGAGCACGTTTCCTTTCTTCTTCCGTCCATCCTTGTCCTCTTTACTGTGAGGCGGATTAGTGCCAACGAAAGGCCCACTAGTCCCATATTCTACCGCGTCTTCAGCACCACTCGAGTCCGAGTTGGGCGGCATCGCCTCCCGCTTGGAACTGCATGAGATCCCCCGGTTCTGCGGCAACTTGGAGGGCTTTATGCTAGAAGCGGTAGCTTGTATTTCACTTCCATCACCCTCTCCGCTCTTCTGTTCATCTTCATCGCTCGATTTTCCTTTCCTTTGCCTGAAGTTTCTTCGCGGTTTCTTGTTGAACATTTTCAGGGCAGGGGGATCGCCATGTAAATAAAGCGCAATACGGTAAATCGGAAATAAATTGGAGAAGAAGTAAATCTGTCGGCAATCCTCTCGAAATGCATTTTGGGTACTCGGGGGTGGTGTACGTTCATGTTCATAATAACGACGTTTTAATTATATCAATATTTTACCAATCACTGAAATGATGATAGTATTATGTGATAGTTACAGTATTATGTGATTAATCACAATAGAATAAAAACACTATGAATTTTTTTTTATGGAAAAACAGTAAGAGTGTTTTCTTATTATTGTTTCCTAGTCCTCCTTTTTAGCTGATCCAACGAGTGGAATACCCATAGACTTAGATAGACATCGCATCATTGTATCTGACGCATTGTGCCATCTGTGAGAGCCATTGAGGCCATTTCCATTTTTAAGTAGGCCTAGTCAATTTCCTTATTCTACAACTTCTATGTGTTGGCAAACAAACTGAAAGGGTGCATACTTTCACCTAGAGTGTGTTGTTTGAACATGTATAAAGACAAGGTTGGCGATTTACTGCCACCTACAGACTCATATTAAGCATCTCCAATCCAAAGTTAAATCTAGAATCAGCTTCCTATTTCGCAACAAAGCCTCCTTCACTCATGCTGCCAAACATGCCCTCTTAAAACTGACTATCCTAACGATCCTTGAATTCGGCGATGTCATTTACAAAATAGCCTCCAACACTCTACTCAGCAAATTGGATGTAGTCTATCACAGTGCCATCCGTTTTGTCACCAAAGCCCCATATACTACCCGCCACTGTGACCTGTACGCTCTTGTTGGCTGGTCCTCACTACATATTCGTCGCCAAACCCACAGGCTCCAGGCCATCTATAAATCACTGCTAGGCAAATCCCAGCCTTATCTTAGCTCATTGGTCACCATAGCAACACCCACCCCAGCAGGTATATCTCACTGGTCATCCCCAAAGCCAACACCTCCTTTGGCCGCCATTCCTTCCAGTTCTCTGCTGCCAATGACTGGAACGAACTGCAAAAATCTCTGAAGCTGGAGACTCTTATCTCCCTCACTAACTTTAAGCATCAGTTGTCAGAGCACCTTACCGATCACTGCACCTGTACACAGCCCATCTGAAATTAGCCCACCCAACTACCTCATCCCCATATTGTTATTTATTTTGCTCATTTGCACCCCAGTATCTCTATTTGCACATAATCTCTTGCACACCTATCATTCCAGTGTTAATACTAATTGTAATTATTTTTGCACTATGGCCTATTTATTGCCTTACCTCCATAACTTGCTACATTTGCACACACTGTATATATATTTTCTGTTGTATTTTTGACTTTATGTTTTGTTTTACCCCATATGTAACTCTGTGTTGTTGTTTTTATCGCACTGCTTTGCTTTATCTTGGCCAGGTCGCAGTTGTAAATGAGAACTTGTTCTCAACTGGCTTACCTGGTTAAATAAAGGTGAAATAAAAAATAAAAAATAAAAAAATAAAATATAATTCATTGGCTGATCCACAGAGTTTCTAAACCCAGAGGCAAAACATCGCGAGACATTCAGGAACGCTTGTGAAGCAGACCAAGCAGACCAGGCTGGGGTTTGGGGTTAGGGAAGTCAATGAGAGAAGTTAAACATTATTCCTTAGTTGTTAATTTTTTCGAAATCTAAAGGCACAACCTCGATTCGAGCCAATGTCTTAAGTAGTTGAACATGTTATTACTCCAACCTTGTGAAAGTGACAAACTGAAACATTTACATTTTTGTCAAAAAAAACTTTATATCGAAGGCGTGACTTTGATTTGACGGCCTGCACATGCACAGTTCCGCGCGAGACGACCTTTAGACCCTATGATGTGTTTCTGCACATGAGCTTAGCTTGCCAACGTAGCCATGACGTCACCTTCAAGCGTGATCTGGGATTTCTATTAGAGAATACGTTAATGCTTATCTTCATACTGTACTGTCTTTGGCTGATCCCTCCTGATGACCCAGATGGAATCATGTGATCCTACCTTAACCCATAGGTAGTCCCACCCAGTTGACTACTTAAAAATTGTGAAAGTCCTCAATGGTGCTGCCCATGCTAAAATGGGCTTTCGGGCACTACAGTCCTCTATCTATCTCTATGGGAATTATTTGGAAATATTCTGTCCTCTTCTGCAGAGGTTAGCAAAGTCACGAAATGATGTAGGAGCTTCAAAGGGGCAGAAGGCTGTGTGTTGTTATGGTTCTGGATGGCCAGATAGCTAGCAACAATGACAAGAAACTGTCGTGGTGAATTGTGTATGTTCGATTGATCTTCTTCTTGATACCATGTCATGTTTGGAGGTGTTTTGACTGATGTCATGTCTATGCTAATCAGTAGCGGTGCGTGGGTAAAATCACAGAGGAAGCCAAGCCCCCTGCAGTACCAGTCAAAAGTTTGGACACACCTACTCATTCAAGGGTTTTCTTTTCTTTTTACTATTTTCTACATTGTAGAATAATAGTGAAGACATCAAAGCTATGAAATAACACATATGGAATCATGTAGTAACCCAAAAAGTGTTAAAACAAATCAAAATATATTTTAGATTTTAGATTCTTCAAAGTAGAATCTACTTTGTCTTCCAGGTCCTCCAGCTGCAGAGAAGTACTTGGGTGTACAAGGTTTTACTGCAGAAGAGTAACAAGGTGTGTTGAACGAAAGAGTCCTGTCCTCCCAGGCCATCAGCCTGGAGTAGGATCAGTAAGGGTCAAAGTAGTGCTATATAGGTGTAGGGTTAGTTGGTGGTGCAATTCTTTCCTTTCCCCCTTCCTTTAAATGTTTGTATCACAAAATGTAACGTGATCGACCACACACTCCTGCACAGTAGGTGGCGGCATACACAAACAAATGTGCGACCGCTACGATACCGAAGAAGATGAAGATTGTCTCGATCAGCTGGACATCTCCATGCGCGCTCCCCAGGCGCTCTCCTCCTCCTCCCAGTTAAATGTCGCCGTGCCCGCGCACCGGCGACCCGCCTGTCAGCCATGTTGTCTGTGTGACCCAGCTGTCAGCAACAGGTCCAGTTTACTGAACTACACATTCCTCTCGGAATTACACCATTCTACCATTACGAGACGGCTGCATAACGCCAGGGAGACCTTTTCGGAGTATTTAGACCTTTCACTGCGGACAGAAAAGAGGATAAAGTTGATGTTTTTTTGCCCCATGGTGAGAGGTAAGCGACCCCAAACTGCCTTTCCCAGCGAGCCCATGCTATTTTTGTTGGGAAGATGATATTGCTAGCGAAAACATTGAGCTACTGCCCTTCCTTAAATAAAATATTGATTGCATGTACTTAGCTTGGTAATAATTGTATTATGACTAACTAGGGATTTTTTTGATGCTCTGAAATGTTTTTCTTTTTTAAATCAACACTGGTAGTGTGCCTTCCTCACACGAACTTGTTTGAAGTTGGTCAAACTAAAGGACAGCTAAATGGACAAATCAGACTTTGCTATCGAGAGCCAATATTTAGTCTGTTGTGTTTAAAACCGTATTTTATGCACAAAACTCCTTTAGATTCCTCAAACCAAACTTGTTGAGCAGGTTGCAAAGAATGCAACAGTAGCAAGCTAGGTATCAGTATAACATAGCACTTTGCAAAGTGATTCTGATGCTATTGATACTGTTAGCCTACATTGTAAATAAACTAAACCATCCTATCCTCCACTTGAACTGTTGTTTTGTGTCTGATGATGTTGTCCATGGATCTACATACCCAGGGACTCCTCAGCAATGTCCATCATTATCATCTGGTCATTCCAAACAGTATAAAGATTATTTTTGTTTGTCTGGCAGCAAACCTTGGTGATGTGATTCTACACAGATGTAACATCCCGTCCTCCAGGCAGGCTGCTGTCATTGGTAGTGGATGTGTTATCTCCTGTCAGGACTGCATTCATTTGGGTAGCGCTGAATGATCCGGACTCACCTGTGTAGAGCAGGCGATGAAGGTTGAACTCATGGTTGATTTATTTAACACTGTCAAACAGACTGCACTGCACACAACCTACTTGGTTTTCCGTGACTTCAGGGCCATCGAATAGGGATCAACAAAAGAGCTAGTGAGGGACAGGGACAAACAGCAGGGACAGGGGACGGGGACGGGGACAAACAGCTGGGACGGGGGACGTGGATAAACACAGCTGGGACAGGGGACTGAGGAGACGGGCTGGTTGGCAGTGGTCCAAGAAGCCTTGTGTAAACTGCCTGTCACGTCCCGGGGCCGGGGGACAGTAGTGGTCATCCCATTGCCACATCTCTCTCCACTGTCTCCACTCACAATTGATGTGGGACGTGTGCTCTGGCACAAAATGGCTGCCGTGGCATGCACCATCAATCCAGCAGTGTATTCATTTAGATGATTGAATAGATAGTCGAACAAAGACCAAGTGGTTGAAAATGATGTCTGACACATAGGCGCCATCGATCAAGAACTGGTCTATCCCTCAGGCTAATGTGTGAGTTGACTGGCCTCTTCTCATTGGAGCCTGCTTTTCTGTGTTGATGGCCAATGTTTTGGACCACCTCTCTGTCTCTGGCCTGTTGAGACCTCTGTTACATCACTGTTATTAATAAATACAACATGAAGGTTTTCACCTAGCAGCCAGTACTGATCTGTATCAACTCTTGTCTAGTCCCCATAAGGTCACTTCCATGTCAAAGGACCCATGTGAAGTTCATAGGAGCATATCAAATTGGGTGTCAAATGAAAGCTGAGTCAATATTTTTGAGAAATTAAGGCATATATTCATTTTGCAACCATTTTCCATCCTAAAATGTTGGATTAAGAGAAGGCTTTGATTTCTGTTCAAAGAGATGGAAAAGGGGTCTTGGAAAACTTCTACCAGAAAAAGTCTTAAAAGGTAAGTTTAAGAAACATTGGCTTGTGCCTTGATATTCTGTTACCAAAACCCACATATCTTTAAGATATTTTCTAATTTCTCTCCCTCATTAGTAGAGGGGGATAATGAAAGTTCACAGAAGTAACAAGTAAAGGTAGGCCTATCAATGAGTTATAGTGTTTTTACTGTTATCAATTTTGTTTGTGTTTTAAGTGATTAAAACTCGAAATTCCGTTACCAAATCGTTAACGGAATTTCTGCAATTTTAATTGGCTAGAATTGGAAATCATAGTAGGCACAAACCACAGTTGGGTTCACAAGTTTGGACAGTACAGTACAGTACAGTAGAGTATAGTTCAGTACTGTACAATAGAGTACAGTACACAGTAGAGCACACCAGAGTTGAGTACACTATAATGTACTGTACTGAACTCTACTTTACGTTACTGTACTATACTGAACTGAACTTTTCTTTTAAAATGTTTTAGTTCTTTCTTTCTTTCTTTCTTTTTGTACACAGCCAGACCAGCATGTTCACACCTCCATCCCTACTGCCTGCATTATTGTTTGCCACTGGACCTTAAATTGTACCAATTCGTTTTTCTTGGTCGCCCATGCTATCTCAATATTTCAATAATAAATCATTAGATTTTTCCATTGTGTCAACGATGGCGGATTAATTCACTTCCAAGTTTTCAGTATATGTTTTTTTCAAGATGAGTGATGAGAAGAGAATCGTCCAGCCCATTGAGTATCTCACTACACCCCTGTATGCCATGTCTTGTAATATGCAGACAGATGGATTAAAATTACATTTACACTGTAATACTTCTGACAGCCTACTTTCTAGCTCCGCCCACAACTTCCGGACTTTATAGCGTTCCCAGAAAGCATGGATTATTGAGTCATTATTCGTTTTACACTGAAGACATGACTCTGCCGTTGTGCTGTAGAATTTGTGAATTTTGTCTGTTGTATAAATTCTCTACATTAGTTTATATTGGATTAAGCGTACATTTTTTGTTAGATTTGCTCCAACTTTCCCTTCATCTTGTGCCAACATCAGTTATTTTTTAAGTCTTGGTTCCAATAGTTGATATTTTCTAAGAGATTGTCAGTTGGATAAATGCCTTCTGCAAGGTTTTGTAAATCTTCCCTATCATATGAACAATCTTTTTGACTCAAATAAGATTCCCTCAAGGTTGCTCTGATGTCCAAAAGATTTCAAATCGAAATTTTGTGATATGTAAGTTGCATGTAATTGAAACTATCTACATTGGTCAGTCGAAAATTACTTTTTAATTATTTCATGGAAATAAACGTTTTTCCTGTTACCAAGTCATTTACGGTTTCTGTGACTTTAGTTTTCCATGTGGACCAATTTATCGGTGAATTCTGAAAAGCTATCCAAGGATTGTTCCATAAGGTTGTGTTTTTAGGGAGTGATATTGGTTATTGTAGAATACGTAGCATTTTCTTCCACGTTGTTATTACATTTACATTTTAGTCATTTAGCAGACACAGTGATGTTAACTATGAATTTGTTAATGTTCTTAGCTTTATCCTTTGAAAATAGACACCTGAAAAGATTCTGGGGATGAGCATGTGCATATTCGATATGTACCCATTGTTCCACTTTAGTGCATTTAACTATATGTCACAAGTAAAAGCTGTTCCTCTTTAGTGCATTTAACTATATGTCACAAGGAAAAGCTGTTCCTCTTTAGTGCATTTAACTATATGTCACAAGGAAAAGCTGTTCCTCTTTAGTGCATTTAACTATATGTCACAAGGAAAAGCTGTTCCTCTTTAGTGCATTTAACTATATGTCACAAGGAAAAGCTGTTCCTCTTTAGTGCATTTAACTATATGTCACAAGGAAAAGCTGTTCCTCTTTAGTGCATTTAACTATATGTCACAAGGAAAAGCTGTTCCACTTTAGTGCATTTAACTATATGTCACAAGTAAAAGCTGTTCCTCTTTAGTGCATTTAACTATATGTCACAAGGAAAAGCTGTTCCACTTTAGTGCATTTAACTATATGTCACAAGGAAAAGCTGTTCCTCTTTAGTGCATTTAACTATATGTCACAAGGAAAAGCTGTTCCACTTTAGTGCATTTAACTATATGTCACAAGTAAAAGCTGTTCCTCTTTAGTGCATTTAACTATATGTCACAAGGAAAAGCTGTTCCACTTTAGTGCATTTAACTATATGTCACAAGTAAAAGCTGTTCCTCTTTAGTGCATTTAACTATATGTCACAAGGAAAAGCTGTTCCTCTGTAGTGCATTTAACTATATGTCACAAGGAAAAGCTGTTCCTCTTTAGTGCATTTAACTATATGTCACAAGGAAAAGCCTTGGGTAGCGAGTCTGGAATGTTAAAACCACCGTCAGACTTTTTATTCTGAATTATATTTGCCCATATAAAGTCTGTTATGACAGAGTATACTTTTTTTTAAAGAATGTCTTCAGTGGGGTAATTGGTATCACCGAAAATAAATACTGTACTGAACTCTACTCTTCTCTGCTCTTCTGATCTATGCTGTGCTATGCTTTTCTGTACTGGACTCTACCGAGCTCTAGTGTGCTGTACTCTGATGTCCAAACTTGTGAAACATAGACGTCTATGATTGGTTCAGATTTGGTCCTATGTGGACCAACCAAATTTGGTCTTGTTTGGGGGCAGAGCTCATTAAAATAATAGCCAGTGTGTAGAATAATACCCAAATATGCAAAGGAGGATATTGTATATTTATACCTTTTATGTACCTATTTAGGATACATCACCATGAAGAGCATGACGTTCAAATCCATAATTATGCATTTCTGTTTAGTACAGCTCAGGACCTCGATATGCTATAGATGGGTTGCAGTGGCGGTCGGTGCCGTTTTTAAGATGAGGGAAGATTTTTACTTTTTTAAATAGCATGGCCTTATTTCTATTACAGCATATTGGATGACTGTCATTCATATTCCATTCACCCAGCTCAATGTAACATCGATAGGTTTCAGCTACTACATGATACTCAATTTTTCCCTGTACCCATCATGAGGTTGCTACAACCTAGCCTACAAATGAAAGTTTACAGCTTAAACTTTCGTCGAGAGAATTTTGAGTAATCAAGGTGACAGACAGTGACACATTCAAAACCGCCTTGCAGACTCTTGCCAGCATCTAGCTGATCTAGGGTGTAATCATTAGTCCAACAGTTGCAAATGAGAGTTGCTATTGGACAAATTCAGGTATGTTTATCCCCATTTCGTTCCGTTTGCTTCCATTTAAGAACCGTTTTTCAACTGAATCGGCGGAATGAATACACCCCTGATCACACGCAAACACAGTTCACTTTCATAGCAGCAACATACAAACAGCATGATCACTTAGCTCGTTGTAAATATAATTATTTCTCGCAACTATCGACGCGCACTCCTCCTCTCACCTTTTCCCTTCGCTTGTGGACTTCAGTGCACAACACATCAGCTGTCTGTGACCAGGCGAAAAAACCTTTCCAAGCCAAACCTTCATATCATGACTGCTAACCGCTACACACAGCCTACATCGTTGTCACCTCATAGTCAACATGCTTACGAGAACTAACGCGTTAGTAAACCCGCTACAATCATGCAGTACAGTGTACAGTCAGGAAGCAATTTAGCAGTTACACCGGCGGGCCCCGGTGGCAATAAAGTAATAAAACCAAAAGCTTACTTTGACTTGGAAGAGTTCCAGTGTTGGATAGCCATAGCCAGCTAGCTAACATAGCATCACTCTCTGTTTGAGTAGGCTAAACTAGCTAGCTGCATTCAGCTAGCTAAGTAAAAGTAAAACAAATATACAACTAAATATAGCCCTCTCTCTTCTCCTTAATTTTGGAATAAATTAATTTGTTCAAAATGGTTCAACTATTGTCTTTCTCTCTCTTTGAGTCAACTACCCACCACATTTTACACACAGCAATGCTATCTAGCTGTAGCTTATGCTTTCAGTACTAGATTCATTCTCTGATCCTTTGATTGGGTGGACAACATGTCAGTTCATGCTGCATGAGCTCTGATAGGTTGGAGGACGTCCTCCGGAAGTTGTCATAATTACTGTGTAAGTCTATGGAAGGGGGTGAGAACCATGAGCCTCCTAGGTTTTGAATTGAAGTCAATGTACCCAGAGGAGGACAGAAGACAGCTGCCCTCTGGCTACACCATGGTGCTACCCCTACAGAGTGCTTCCTAGGCTACTGTAACTATATTTATTTTCCAATGTTTGTTGAAAACATAAATACATTTGCACAATGAGCACTTGTCGTTTCTCAAATACATTGTTACAGTTGTCGGTTATCTAGCTAGTGAATTTGAGCCATATTAGCAGTGACATGAAATCAGTGAAAACACCTCAAAACAAGACATGTTATCAAGAACCAGATGAAACTGGCTCAAACGAGCCACTTACGATTCCCCACAGTTTCTTGTCATTATTGCTAGCTATCTGGCCATCCAGAATCCCATTGAAGCGTGCGCATCGTTGTCAGCTAACCCATCTATAGGCCTAATGATCACCTGTACAGGCCTGTGTAGAGTGAGTTTCTAGATGGGTTTCTAAAGGCTCCAGGGTGAAACGATGGAGGGAGAGGCCTCGAAAGAAAGAAAAAGTAAACATCATTAATCTAAGTTCATGTTGCAGTGATTCTTTCAACAGCTCTATAGTTGACCATTTTAAACTCCTTATATCACCATGGTGAGATCAGCTTTAGGCCACTTCACGGCTAGGCGTGTCCCTCTATCCACCCTACACCCTACAAGCTCTCTCATTCTCTCAGCTTTCTTTCCTTTTTCTATATTTCCCTCTCAGAACAGTCAGTCTGCATTCCTGAGCTGTGACAGGATGATTCACGTGTGTGTGGTGTGTCAGCTCTCAACGCTCCAACGGAAATAGCCTCTATAGCCCAGTGAGAGGTATAGACAGTGACTGTGTTGTTCCTACCCGCTCTCCTTCCTGTTCGGTCTCTGTATCTCAGCCCTGATTGTGTTATTCCCTGTTGGTAGTAATCACACAGAGAATGATGACGGGGTTAACTGTCCCGTGCAGCTCAGTTGGTAGAGCACGGCGCTTGCAATGCCAGGGTTGTGGGTTCGATTCCCACGGGGGACCAGTATGACATTTTTTAAAATAATAATGTATGCACTCACTAACTGTAAGTCGCTCTGGATAAGAGCGTCTGCTAAATGACTAAAATGTTAATGTAATGATGATGTCATCTCTACAGGCCCAGAGTTCCCACACTGTTCTCTCTGTAGCTCTATTCTCTCCTTCTCAACCAAGATGCAGAATCACTTTTTTGGGGTGCTAGATAGCGTTAGCTATCACTAGTTGGCCTTACCTGCGCCAAAATGCCAGTATCTTTCATCCTATAGCTGGTTCTCCATCTTTAAAAAAAATAGTGAACCAACATGTTTTCAACACTTTTTTATTTCCATGACTGATCAAAACTCATTGTATCATGCTCTCTTGTCTCTCTGCAGCAGACATATAGTGAGCAATATGTTTGGAACATCAAATCGCAGTATCGATTCGCAATACATATAGAATCGTGAGAATCGCAATACATATTGTATCGGTACCTAAAGTATCCTGATAGTATCGTGAGGTCTCTGGCAATTCCCAGCCCTTAGTCTCCTCTCCTCCACACCTCTCTGTGTATTGTAAACACGGCATTGCCTGTGTTCTGTCCTGTCGACACTCAGACCCCATTCTCTCCTGTTGTGCTGCTCAGTGTTATGCGTTAACAGGCTCCACAGAGACGGAGGGGATCCCTGGCTGTTTGTAATGTTTTCCTAGACCCTTTTGAATCTATCTTGGATTAGGCCTTTCTCCTTTACAGACAGGCACCTACATGGACACCTTTCTCGCTGATACAGAAGGAGAAGGAGAGAAAGACAGATGGGTTCTGAGAGGGAGAGAGACCCACCCCTCCCTTTTTTCCTCTCTTTCCCTCCACCCCTCCCTGTCTCTTCCCCTCCACCCCTCCCTGTCTCTTCCCCCTTCACCATTACCACACTAGTTTACCTCTAGTACACCTGTCCAAGCCTACCTATCTAAAAGGTTCTATGGTCAGGGGCTAAGGGTTGATTTGGGACTGGAAAGGTCAACTCTAAAGCCTCATCCTCCAGCATCCTGTAGGGCAGGGCTATTCAACTGGTGACCCACAGGGCCAGATCCGGCCCGTTTTATCAAATTAGAATGTCCCTTTGATCAATTCTGAACATATACAGTGACAGTCAAAAGTTTGGACACACCTACGACACGGTTTTCTATGGGATTAAGGTCTGGAGACTGGCTAGGCCACTCCAGGACCTTAATGTGCTTCTTCTTGAGCCACTGCTTTGTTGCCTTGGCCGTGTGTTTTGGGTCATTGTCATGCTGGAATACCCATCCACGACCCATTTTCAATGCCCTGGCTGAGGGAAGGAGGTGCTCACCCAAGATTTGACGGTACATGGCCCTGTCCATCGTCCCTTTGATGCGGTGAAGTTGTCCTGTCCCCTTATCAGAAAAACACCCCCAAAGCATAATGTTTCCACCTCCATGTTTGACGGTAGGAATGGTGTTCTTGTGGTCATAGGCAGCATTCCTCCTCCTCCAAACACAGCGAGTTGAGTTGATGCCAAAGAGCTCGATTTTGGTCTCATCTGACCACCACTTTCACCCAGTTCTCCTCTGAATCATTCAGATGTTCATTGGCAAACTTCAGACGGGCCTGTATATGTGCTTTCTTGAGCAGGGGGACCTTGCGGGCGCTGCAGGATTTCAGTCCTTCACGGCGTAGTGTGTTACCAATTGTTTTCTTGGTGACTATGGTCCCAGCTGCCTTGAGATCATTGACAAGATCCTCCTGTGTAGTTCTGGGCTGATTCCTCACCGTTCTCATGATCATTGCAACTCCACGAGGTGAGATCTTGCATGGAGCCCCAGGCCGAGGGAGATTGACAGTTTTTTTGTGTTTCTTCCATTTGCAAATAATCACACCAACTGTTGTCACCTTCTCACCAAGCTGCTTGGCGATTATCTTGTAGCCCATTCCAGCCTTGTGTAGGGCTACAATCTTGTCCCTGACATCCTTAAAGAGCTCTTTGGTCTTGGCCATGGTGGAGAGTTTGGAATCTGATTGATTGATTGCTTTTGTGGACAGGTGTCTTTTATACAGGTAACAAGCTGAGATTAGGAGCACTCCCTTTAAGAGTGTGCTCCTAATCTCAGCTCGTTACCTGTATAAAAGACACCTGTGAGCCAGAAATCTTTCTGATTGAGAGGGGGTCAAATACTTATTTCCCTCATTAAAATGCAAATAATTTTATAACATTTTTGAAATGCGCTTTTCTGGATTTTGTTGTTGTTATTCTGTCACTGTTCAAATAAACCTACCATTAAAATTATAGACTGATCATTTCTTTGTCAGTGGGCAAACGTACAAAATCAGCAGGGGATCAAATACATTTTTTCCTCACTGTAGTAACCAAAAAATTGTTAAACAAATCAAAATATATTTTAGATTTGAGATTCTTCAAATAGCCACCCTTTGCCTTGATGACAGCTTTGCACACTCTTGGCATTCTCTCAACCAGCTTCACCTGGAATGCTTTTCCAACAGTCTTGAAGGAGTTCCCACATATGCTGAGCACTTGTTGGCTGCTTTTCCTTCACTCTACCGTCCAACTCATCCCAAACCATCTCAATTGGGTTGAGGTCGGGGGATTTTGGAGGCCAGGTAATCTGATGCAGCACTTCATCACTCTCCTTCTTGGTAAAATAGCCCTATACAGCCTGGAGGTGTGTTGGGTCATTGTCCTGTCGAAAAACAAATGATAGTCCCACTAAGCCCAAACCAGATGGGATGGCGTATCGCTGCAGAATGCTGTGGTAGCCATGCTGGTTAAGTGTGCCTTGAATTCTAAATATATCACAGACAGTGTCACCAGCAAAGCATCCCCACACCATAACACCTCCTCCTCCATGCTTTACGGTGGGAACTACACATGCAGAGATTATCCGTTCACTCACACCGCGTCTCACAAAGACACGGCGGTTGGAACCAAAAATGACCAATTTGGACTCCAGACCAAAGGACACATTTCCACCTGTCTAATGTCCATTGCTCGTGTTTCTTGGCCCAAGCAGGTCTCTTCTTCTTATTGGTTTCCTTTAGTAGTGGTTTCTTTGCAGCAATTCGACCATGAAGGCCTGATTCACATAGTCCTCTCTGAACAGTTGATGTTGAGATGTGTCTGTGACTTGAACTCTGTGAAGCATTTATTTGGGCTGCAATTTCTGAGGCTGTTAACTAATGAACTTATCATCTGCAGCAGAGGTAACTCTTGGTCTTCCATTCCTGTGGCGGTCCTCATGAGAGCCAGTTTCATCATAGCGCTTGATGGTTTTTGCGACTGCACTTGAAGAAACTTTTAAAGTTCTTGAAAATGTCCGTATTGACAGACCTTCATGCTTATTTGATCTGTTCTTGCCATAATATGGACTTGTTTTTTTTACCAAATAGGGCTATCTTCTGTATACCCCCCCCCTACTTTGTCACAACACAACTGATTGGCTGAAATGCATTAAGAAGGAAAGAAATTCCACAAATTAACTTTTAACAAGGCACACCTGTTAATTGATATACATTCCAGGTGACTACCTCATGAAGCTGGTTGAGAGAATGCCAAGAGTGTGCAAAACTTTCATCAAGGCAAACGGTGGCTATTTGAAGAATCTCAAATATAAAATATATTTTGATTTTGTTTAACACTTGTTTGGTTACTACATGATTCCATATGTGTTATTTCATAGTTTTGATGTCTTCACTATTATTATATTATGTAAAAAATTGTAAAAATAAAGAAAAACCCTTGAATGAGTAGGTGTCCAAACTTTTCACTGGTAGTGTATATATATTTTTTAATCCGCTAAACCCCCACCCCAAAAATCTGATGTTTAGTGCCAAATGGATCCGTCGTTCAATATCTGTTTTCCTGTATTCCCGCTCATTAAGTGCTGTCAATCAATATCACCCAACATACCAGTTAAAGCCAAGCAAATAAAATAAAATGTTATTGGTTGCATGCACATATTTTGCAGATGTTATCGCAAGTGCAGCGAATTGCTTGTGTTTCCAGCTCCAAAAATATAAAGAAAGTAATTAAGAAATATCAGGACGAGCAATGTTAGAGTCCAGAATATATACTGAACAAAAATATAAACGCAACATGCAACAATTTCAACTATTTTACTGAATAAATACAGTTCATATTAGGAAATCAGTTAATTAAAAAATATATTCATCAGGCCCTAATCAATGGATTTCACATGACTGGGAATACAGATATGCATCTGTTGGTCACGGATACCTTTAAAAAATAATAATCTGCAAACCGCTCACCAACACTCCATACACGTGGTGTTAGGTTGTGAGGCCTGTTGGACATACTACAAATTCTCTAAAACGACGTTTGAGGTGTCTTATGGTAGAGATATTAACATTACATTTGCTGGCAACAGCTCTGGTGGACATTCCTGCAGTCAACATGCCAATTTCACGCTCCCTCAAAACTTGAGACATATGTGGCATTGTGTTGTGTGACAGAACTGCACATTTTAGAGTGGCCTTTTATTGACAGGCTGGGAAGACTGAATCTGCAATAGGTAAGCAGCTTGGTTTGAAGAAATCAACCGTGGGAGCAATTATTAGGAAATGGAAGACATACAAGACCACTGATAATCTCCCTAGATCTGGGGCTCCACGCAAGATCTCACCCCGTGGGGTCAAAATGATCACAAGAACGGTGAGCAAAAATCCCAGAACCACACGGGGGGGCCTAGTGAATGACCTGCAGAGAGCTGGGACCAAAGTAACAAAGCCTACCATCAGTAACACACTACGCCGCCAGGGACTCAAATCCTGCAGTGCCAGACGTGTCCCCCTGCTTAAGCCAGTACATGTCCAGGCCCGTCTGAAGTTTGCTAGAGTGCATTTGGATGATCCAGAAGAGGATTGGGAGAATGTCATATGGTCAGATGAAACCAAAATAGAACTTTTTGGTAAAAACTCAACTCGTCGTGTTTGGAGGACAAAGAATGCTGAGTTGCATCCAAAGAACACCATACCTACTGTGAAGCATGGGGGTGGAAACATCATGCTTTGGGGCTGTTTTTCTGCAAAGGTACCAGGACGACTGATCCGTGTAAAGGAAAGAATGAATGGGGCCATGTATCGTGAGATTTTGAGTGAAAACCTCCTTCCATCAGCAAGGGCATTGAAGATGAAACGTGGCTGGGTCTTTCAGCATGACAATGATCCCAAACACACCGCCCGGGCAACGAAGGAGTGGCTTCGTAAGAAGCATTTCAAGGTCCTGGAGTGGCCTAGCCAGTCTCCAGATCTCAACCCCATAGAAAATCTTTGGAGGGAGTTGGAAGTCTGTGTTGCCCAGCGACAGCCCCAAAACATCACTGCTCTAGAGGAGATCTGCATGGAGGAATGGGCCAAAATACCAGCAACAGTGTGTGAAAACCTTGTGAAGACTTACAGAAAACATTTGACCTGTGTCATTGCCAACAAAGGGTATATAACAAAGTATTGAGAAACTTTTGTTATTGACCAAATACTTATTTTCCACCATAATTTGCAAATAAATTCATAAAAAATCCTACAATGTGATTTTCTGGATTTTTGTTTCTCATTTTGTCTGTCATAGTTGACGTGTACCTATGATGAAAATTACACGCCTCTCTCATCTTTTTAAGTGGGAGAACTTGCACAATTGGTGGCTGACTAAATACTTTTTTCCCCCACTGTATATGTATATGTATATGATGGTGTGTATAGACGTTATGGACAGTGTATGAATAGAAAAGGTGTGTACAGCAGTAGTTATATAGGATGAGTCATGACTAGAATACAGTATATACATTTGAAGTGGGTAAAACAGTATGTAAACATTATTAAAGTGACCATTGTTCATTGACTATGTACATAGGGCAGCAGTCTCTAAGGTGCAGGGTTGAGTACCGGGTGGTAGCCGGCTAGTAACAGTGACTAAAGTTCAGGGCAGTGTACTGGGCGGAGGCCAGCTAATGATAACTATTTAACAGACTTGGCTTTGTAGATAGAAGCTGTTTCTCAGTCTCTCGGTCCCAGCTTTGATGCACCTATACGGTCTCCACCTTCTAGATGGTAGCAGGGTGAACAGGCCGTGGCTCGGGTGGCTGAGGTCCTTGATGATCTTCTTGGCCTTCCTGTGACACCGGGTGCTGTAGATGTCCTGGAGGGCAGGCAGTGTTCCCCCGGTGACGCATTGGGCTGACCGCACCACCCTCTGTAGAGCCCGGCCGTTGCGGACGGTGATACAGGCGGTGATACAGGCGGTGATACAGCTCGACAGGATGCTCTCAATGGTGCATCTGTAGTAGTTCCTGAGGGTCTTAGGGGCCCAAGCCAAACTTCTTCAGCCTCCTGAAGTTGAAGAGGTGCTGTTGCACCTTCTTCACCACACTGTCTGTGTGGGTGGACCATTTCAGGTTGTCAGTGATGTGCACTGTGATGAGGCAGCCTTAGTCCGGTCTCATCACCATTTTAATATGTCTTTACAATGTATTTCATGAAGTTAATATTATCTAAAATGCTTAAAGGTGTATATTTACATTTAAGTCATTTAGCAGACGCTCTTATCCAGAGCGACTTACAGTTAGTGAATACATATTTTTTTATATTGGCCCCCCGTGGGAATCGAACCCACAACCCTGGCGTTGCAAACGCCATTGCTCTATCAACTGAGCTACATCCCTGCCGGCCATTCCCTCCCCTACCCTGGACGACGCTGGGCCAATTGTGCGCTGCCCATGAGTCTCCCGGTCGCGGCCGGCTGCGACAGAGCCTGGATTCGAACCAGGATCTCTAGTGGCACAGTTAGCACTGCGATGCAGTGCCTTAGACCACTGCGCCACTCATATACATGTGTGGTTTGGAAAAAGTGCACTAGTCAATTCATAGCTATCTACCAGTTTAGGTGTTCCTGACCTTAATTCTTTGCTAACAAGTTGGTTGCTCAGGTTTAAGCCAGGTGTGTTGAGTTAGATAATTAGCGTGTAGTGCAACCCATGCTTTCAGTCTCCCTCAGTAGTAGTTCTCATCATGTTCTATTTGACGAAGGCTCTGCATTTGAAACTAAATTGTACATGACTAAATATGGTAATTTAAACTAATGAATGCAATTAACAAATCATGTTTTCCATAGTGTTACCTGGTCTAATTAACAAATTAAAGTTATTCTAATTAAATGCTGATTCTCATTGGTTAATACATGTGGGCGGGGTTGAGGATCAAAGGGGATAAATGCTGTCCTTTTCTCTCAGCGCAGGGTTGAACACCATTTTACAATGTGCTCCGTAGCAGTTGATTAGCAGGCAGTTAATTTAGGCTGTTCTGGTAGACTCTATTTAGTCCCAGTAAGGGGAGTTGGGCTCTGTTTAGAGCTGGAAAAGGGGTAATCCCTAGCTATGCTGTTTAGCATTTAGGCCTAGTGTTAGCTGCAGTAGGATCCCTATTGAGGGGCTGAGCTTTAGACTCGCCGTCATCCGTCATTTCTGTGAGTTTTCGTGTCCTGAATGTTGCTGCTATGGACAACTGTTTGAGACCAGCCTTGTATCCTGAAACCCTTCATCTGTAATAAATTCAAGGATTGTTTTTTTGTCCAATCATGGGTCCTCCTCATTCCCACCTATCACCTCCCTTGGCTTCTCTGGGTCTGCTATTTTACATGCACGCTGAGGAACTTGAAGCTTTTCACCCTCTCCACTCATGTGGATGGGGACGTGCTCTCTCTGCTGTCTCCTGAAGTCCACGATAAGCTCCTTTGTTTTGTTGACGTTGAGGGAGAGGTTATTTTCCTGGCACCACTCCGCCAGGGCCCTCACCTCCTCCCTGTAAGCTGTCTCGTCATTGTTGGTAATCAGGCCTACTACTGTTATCTGCGAACTTGATGATTGAGTTGGAGATGTGTGTGGCCACGCAGTCATGGGTGAACAGGGAGTGCAGGAGGGGGCTGAGCACACACCCTTGTGGGGCCCCAGTGTTGACTATCAGCGCGGCGGAGACGTTGTTGCTTACCTTCACCACCTGGGGGCGCCCCGTCAGGAAGTCCATGACCCAGTTGCACAGGGCGGGGTTCAGACCCAGGGCCCCCGAGCTTAGTGATGAGCTTGGAGGGCACTATGGTGTTGAAGGCTGAGCTGTAGTAGGAGTGTCGAACTCATTCCACGGAGGGCCGAGTGTCTGTGGGTTTTAGTTTTTTTCCTTTCAATGAAGACCTAAACAACCAGGTGAGGGGAGTTCCTTACTAATTAGTGACTTTAATTCATCCATCAAGTACAAGGGTGGAGCGAAAACCCACAGACATTTGGCCCTCCGCTGAACGAGTTTGACACGTGGTCTAGGGTGTCGGGTAAGATGGAGGTGATATGATCCTTAATTAGCCTTTCAAAGCACTTCATGATGACAGAAGTGAGCGCTACGGGGCGATAGTCATTTAGTTCAGTTACCTTCGCTTTCTTGGATACAGGAACAATGGTGGACATCTTGGGGACAACAGACTGGGATAGGGAGAGATTGAATATGTCCATAAACACTCCAGCCAGCTGGTCTACACAAGGTCTAAGGACGTGGCTTGGGATGCCGTCTGGGCCGGCAGCCTTGCGGGGGTTAACATGCTTAAATGTCTTACTCACGTCGGCAACGGAGAAGGAGAGCACACAGTCCTTGTGAGCGGTGGTGGCCCACATCGGCGGCACTGTGTTTTCCTCTAAGCGGGCGAAGAAGGTGTTTAGCTTGTCCGAGAACAAGGCGTCGGTGTCCGCGACCTGGTTGGTTTTCCCCTTTATAATCCGTGATTGTCTAGATTCCCACAACATTTTGTTGTGTTACAGCCTGAATTTAAAATCTATTACATTGAGATTTTGTGTCACTGGCCTACACATAATACCCCATAATGTCAAAGTGGAATTTTGTTTTTAGAAATTTTAACAAATTAATTAAAAATGAAAAGCTGAAATGTCTTGAGCCAATAAGTATTCAACCCCTTTGTTATGGCAAGCCTAAATAAGTTCTGGAGTAAAAATGTGCTTAACAAGTCACATAATAAGTTTCATGGACTCACTCTGTGTGCAATAATAGTGCTTAACAAGATTTTTTAATGACTACCTCATCTCTGTACCCCACACATACAATTATCTGTAAGGTCCAATGAATTTCAAATGCAAATTCAACCACAGGGAGGTTTTCCAAAGCTTCGCACAGAAGGGTACCTATTTGGTAGATGGGTCAAAATAAAAAAGCAGACATTGAATATCCCTTTGAGCATGGTGAAGTTATTAATTACACTTTGGATTGTGTATCAATACACCCAGCCACTACAAAGATACAGGCGTCCTTCCTAACTCAGTTGCCGGAGAGGCAGGAAACCGCTCAGGGATTTCATCATGAGGCCAATGTTGACTTTAAAACAGTTACAGAGTTTAATGGCTGGGAAAGGAGAAAATGGAGGATGGATCAACAACATTGTAGTTACTCCACAATACTAACGTGTAAATGACAGAGTGAAAAGAAGGAAGCCTGTACAGAATAAAAATATTCAAAAACATAAATCCTGTTTGCAATTAGCCACTAAAGTGAAACTGCAAAAAACTTGGCAAAGAAATGAACTTTATGTCCTTAATACAAAGTGTTATGTTTGGAGCAAATCCAACAACACATTACTGAGTACTACTCTTCATATTTTCAAGCATAGTGGTGGCTGCATCATGTTATGGCCGTGCTTGTCATCGGCAAGGACTAGGGAGTTTTTTCAGGATAAGTACAGGCCAAATCCTGGAGGAAAACCTGTTTCAGTTAGCTTTCCAACAGACACTGGGATACAAATTCACCTTTCAGCAGGACAATAACCTTAAACACAATGCCAAATCTACACGGGTTGCTTACCAAGACGGTACTGAATGTTCCTGAGTGGACTAGTAACAGTTTTGACTATGGAAAGATTTAAAAATGGCTGTCTAGCAATGATCAACAACCAACTTGACAGAGCATGAATAATTTTTTTTATAATAATGTGCAAATATTGTTTAATCCAAGTGTGCAAAGCTCTTAGAGACTCACAGAAAGACGCATAGCTGTAGTCACTGCCAAAGGTGATTCTAACATGTATTGACTCAGGGGTGTGAATACTTATGTAAATTAGATATTTAGGTATTTCATTTTCAATGCATTTGCAAAAATGTCTAAAAACATGTTTCACTTTTGTCATTGTGAGTTATTGGTGGAAAACATATATTTAATAAAACATTTATTCAGGCTGTAACACAACAAAATGTGGGGTATGAATACTTTCTGAACGTTTGTCTGAGCTGTTGAATTGCAACAAAAGGTTCCAATTCAGGAAAGTTGAATGTCTGGTCGAAATGCTGGTGAGTGACCGCCGATCTAATATCCAAAAGTAGGTAATAATTCAAGAAAAGTTCTGAGCAAATAATTGTAGCAATATCACACACAAAAAATACTGCGAAGTTGGCTAGGGACAGGGCGCCCATGTCTGTCGGTGCCATCTTGTTAATCAGAGCTGCTAACGGGTACAGGGTCTGTCTGCCCGCCTATCGGCTCCTTCAGCGCAGATGAGATCACTACACTGCCTGATTCACCAGAGTGTACTCTGCGCTTAACTCAGCGGTGAGTTAACAAACACCATGGACTCGGTTATGGCTATCATAGACTTTATCCGATCAACATCTAGCCTGCAACATCGCTTGTTTCGTAGTCTGCTGAGCATCAAGATCTACTTTTACATAATGATGTTCGGTGGCTAATCGAGGGTAATAATGCTCTGAAGAGAGCAGCCTTCGTGAGCTCTGGGAGGAGATGGTTGCTTTTCTCCGCGATTGCCGCCACAAGAAAGCCAATAAATATCTAGCGAAAATGCTTGATGAGGAGTTTGTGTCAGATGTTTGTTTTTTAGTGATCAATTGAAAGGATTTAATTTGGGACTACAGGGGAGGGATAAAACAGTTATTGACATGATTTAAAAACTGACTTATTTTCAAAGTAAATGTGTTATTTTCTCCTCTGATTTGAGGCCAAACAAAAGGCTCCATTTCCCTACACTGCACCACTATATTAAGTCATCATCAGTACAGATCACTTGGAGTTTTTAAATAAACTGAAAGCTAACTTTACAACGAGATTTGATGAGTTTAAGTCCCCACAGAAGTGGTGCAGCAGGTATGTGGGCGGCAGGTAGCCTAGCGGTTAAGAGCATTGGGCCAGTAACCGAAAGCTTGCTGGTTCGAATCCCTGAGCCGACTAGGTGAAAAATCTGCCGATAAGCCCTTGAGCAAGGCACTTAACCGTATTGGGCCAGTAAGTCGCTCTGGATAAGAGCGTCTGATAAAATGACAAAAATGTACTGTCAACAGGTTGTGAAGTCGCTTGTGTTGTTAGGGCGTATACCTCTCTTCACACACACCTCTACTTGCCCTTCACCTGTGGGGGCAGACAGCCTGGTGTTGTCATTCAGGGTTTCTTCTCAGAAATGAAAAGAAACACACACACAGTGTTACTACGTTTTTCATGTTAATCGTAATTGATCTGTATAGTAGATGCACTCTCCTCCTGACCAGTGTAACCACTATAATGGCTGTTGGCTTGTTAATGTTGGTTCATGTTGTGTTTATAAGTTTGGCAGCGGCTGGAGTTGTACTCTTTTACAGCTTTGGCATAAGGCTACATTCTCCTGCTGTAGCTGGGGTGTGTGAGTGTTTGCGAGCAGAATAAAAAGGGGATTGAGGGGAGTTTAGAGAACAAGGAGAGAAAACAAGGAGAGGAAGCTATGTAGCAGTAGAGTTGGGACGTGGCCCTGGTGTCTCTGTAGCAGTAGAGTTGGGACGTGGCCCTGGTGTCTCTGTAGCAGTAGAGTTGGGACGTGGCCCTGGTGTCTCTGTAGCAGTAGAGTTGGGACGTGGCCCTGGTGTCTCTGTAGCAGTAGAGTTGGGACGTGGCCCTGGTGTCTCTGTAGCAGTAGAGTTGGGACGTGGCCCTGGTGTCTCTGTAGCAGTAGAGTTGGGACGTGGCCCTGGTGTCTCTGTAGCAGTAGAGTTGGGACGTGGCCCTGGTGTCTCTGTAGCAGTAGAGTTGGGACGTGGCCCTGGTGTCTCTGTAGCAGTAGAGTTGGGACGTGGCCCTGGTGTCTCTGTAGCAGTAGAGTTGGGACGTGGCCCTGGTGTCTCTGTAGCAGTAGAGTTGGGACGTGGCCCTGGTGTCTCTGTAGCAGTAGAGTTGGGACGTGGCCCCGGTGTCTCTGTAGCAGTAGAGTTGGGACGTGGCCCTGGTGTCTCTGTAGCAGTAGAGTTGGGACGTGGCCCTGGTGTCTCTGTAGCAGTAGAGTTGGGAAGTGGCCCTGGTGTCTCTGTAGCAGTAGAGTTGGGACGTGGCCCTGGTGTCTCTGTAGCAGTAGAGTTGGGACGTGGCCCTGGTGTCTCTGTAGCAGTAGAGTTGGGACGTGGCCCCGGTGTCTCTGTAGCAGTAGAGTTGGGACGTGGCCCTGGTGTCTCTGTGTGTGACTCTCTGTCTGACTAAGGGGAACAGGAGAAACCCTGTTAACCTGCTGACCAATGAGAAACTGAGCAGCTGCTCCTCTCTCTCTCTCTCTCTCTCTCTCTCTCTCTCTCTCTCTCTCTCTCTCTCTCTCTCTCTCTCTCTCTCTCTCTCTCTCTCTCTCTCTCTCTCTCTCTCTCTCTCTCTCTCTCTCTCTCTCTCTCTCTCTCTCTCTCTCTCTCTGCCAGAGTTGGCGTGAGCAGTGCTCTTTCCTCCCTCTCATTATCAATGAGAGGGCGTTTGGCTTGGTGTGTTTGTGTGCTCGGACACTAATGTGTGTGTGTGTTTTTTGCAGATGACTGCGAGCTAGCCGGCCCCGCCCCCTCTGCCACCTGCAGCCATGAATGGTAAGACCACAGCTTTATTACCCTGTGTGTTCTGTGTGTGTGTGTGTGTGTTCTGTGTGTGTGTGTGTGTGTGTTCTGTGTGTGTGTGTTCTGTCGTTTTCCGCTCTCCCTCAAGGGCACATTCAGCTGTATTATCCTTTCCCTTTCTGCTGAGTCTCTCCATTCCTGACTGTCCTCTGGTGCAGCAGCAGGGTGGTGTGTAGCTCCCTGTGCTGTTCACTGCAGCACCACTCTGTCTCTGTATCTCAGTATCCTGCTCCTGGATCTACTGTCTACTGTACCTGAGGCTGTTCTAGTGGTGTATCTACTGTCTACTGTACCTGATGCTGTTCTAGTGGTGTATCTACTGTCTACTGTACCTGATGCTGTTCTAGTGGTGTATCTACTGTCTACTGTACCTGATGCTGTTCTAGTGGTGTATCTACTGTCTACTGTACCTGATGCTGTTCTAGTGGTGTATCTACTGTACCTGATGCTGTTCTAGTGGTGTATCTACTGTCTACTGTACCTGATGCTGTTCTAGTGGTGTATCTACTGTCTACTGTACCTGATGCTGTTCTAGTGGTGTATCTACTGTCTACTGTACCTGATGCTGTTCTAGTGGTGTATCTACTGTCTACTGTACCTGATGCTGTTCTAGTGGTGTATCTACTGTCTACTGTACCTGATGCTGTTCTAGTGGTGTATCTACTGTCTACTGTACCTGATGCTGTTCTAGTGGTGTATCTACTGTCTACTGTACCTGATGCTGTTCTAGTGGTGTATCTACTGTCTACTGTACATGATGCTGTTCTAGTGGTGTATCTACTGTACCTGATGCTGTTCTAGTGGTGTATCTACTGTCTACTGTACCTGATGCTGTTCTAGTGGTGTATCTACTGTACCTGATGCTGTTCTAGTGGTGTATCTACTGTCTACTGTACCTGATGCTGTTCTAGTGGTGTATCTACTGTCTACTGTACCTGATGCTGTTCTAGTGGTGTATCTACTGTCTACTGTACCTGATGCTGTTCTAGTGGTGTATCTACTGTCTACTGTACCTGATGCTGTTCTAGTGGTGTATCTACTGTCTACTGTACCTGATGCTGTTCTAGTGGTGTATCTACTGTCTACTGTACCTGATGCTGTTCTAGTGGTGTATCTACTGTACCTGATGCTGTTCTAGTGGTGTATCTACTGTCTACTGTACCTGATGCTGTTCTAGTGGTGTATCTACTGTCTACTGTACCTGATGCTGTTCTAGTGGTGTATCTACTGTACCTGATGCTGTTCTAGTGGTGTATCTACTGTCTACTGTACCTGATGCTGTTCTAGTGGTGTATCTACTGTCTACTGTACCTGATGCTGTTCTAGTGGTGTATCTACTGTCTACTGTACCTGATGCTGTTCTAGTGGTGTATCTACTGTCTACTGTACCTGAGGCTGTTCTAGTGGTGTATCTACTGTCTACTGTACCTGATGCTGTTCTAGTGGTGTATCTACTGTCTACTGTACCTGATGCTGTTCTAGTGGTGTATCTACTGTCTACTGTACCTGATGCTGTTCTAGTGGTGTATCTACTGTCTACTGTACCTGATGCTGTTCTAGTGGTGTATCTACTGTACCTGATGCTGTTCTAGTGGTGTATCTACTGTACCTGATGCTGTTCTAGTGGGGTATCTACTGTCTACTGTACCTGATGCTGTTCTAGTGGTGTATCTACTGTACCTGATGTGTGTGTGTGGGGGGGGGGGGGGGGGGGGGGTCCTGTTGGTAGAGCATGGCGCTTGCAATGCCAGAGTCGTGGGTTCGATTCCCACGGGGGACTAGTATGAAAATGCATGGATAAGAGCGTCTACTAAATGACAAAAATGTCAAAATGTGTTTCTTACTACCACAGACCTCTGTTTGCCTTGTCCTGTTAGACTTGTAGGCCTTTCCCTCTGGGAGAACGGAGATTGGTAGCTGAAAGGAAATGATTTCTCTCTCTCTCTCTCTCTCTTTCCTCTGTCTATCTCCAGGTGACCTCAGTGTGTGGGCTATCTCTCCAGAAGAGAGGAACAAACATGATAAACAGTTTGACACCCTCTCCCCCACCCTGGGCTACGTCTCAGGTACCAAGACAAAGCATGCATCTACACCAATCTGTTCCTATAGTTCTGTCTCCATCTCTTCATAGTGTGATTAGTTCTGTCTCCAGCTCTTCATAGTGTGATTAGTTCTGTCTCCATCTCTTCATAGTGTGATTAGTTCTGTCTCCATCTCTTCATAGTGTGATTAGTTCTGTCTCCATCTCTTCGTAGTGTGATTAGTTCTGTCTCCATCTCTTCATAGTGTGATTAGTTCTGTCTCCATCTCTTCATAGTGTGATTAGTTCTGTCTCCATCTCTTCATAGTGTGATTAGTTCTGTCTCCATCTCTTCATAGTGTGATTAGTTCTGTCTCCATCTCTTCATAGTGTGATTAGTTCTGTCTCCATCTCTTCGTAGTGTGATTAGTTCTGTCTCCATCTCTTCATAGTGTGATTAGTTCTGTCTCCATCTCTTCATAGTGTGATTAGTTCTGTCTCCATCTCTTCATAGTGTGATTAGTTCTGTCTCCATCTCTTCGTAGTGTGATTAGTTCTGTCTCCATCTCTTCATAGTGTGATTAGTTCTGTCTCCATCTCTTCATAGTGTGATTAGTTCTGTCTCCATCTCTTCATAGTGTGATTAGTTCTGTCTCCATCTCTTCGTAGTGTGATTAGTTCTGTCTCCATCTCTTCATAGTGTGATTAGTTCTGTCTCCATCTCTTCGTAGTGTGATTAGTTCTGTCTCCATCTCTTCATAGTGTGATTAGTTCTGTCTCCATCTCTTCATAGTGTGATTAGTTCTGTCTCCATCTCTTCATAGTGTGATTAGTTCTGTCTCCAGCTCTTCATAGTGTGATTAGTTCTGTCTCCATCTCTTCATAGTGTGATTAGTTCTGTCTCCATCTCTTCATAGTGTGATTAGTTCTGTCTCCATCTCTTCATAGTGTGATTATGTATTTTCTCTTTTTGTTTTCTCTCTCTCTCTCTCTCTCTCTCTCTCTCTCTCTCTCTCTGTCTCTCTCTCTCGTTCTCGTTCTCTCTCTCTCTCTCCAGGGGAGCAGGCCAGGAAGTTCTTCCTGCAGTCGGGTCTGCCCTCCTCGGTTCTTGCAGAGATATGGTGAACACACACACACACACACAATGTAATAGGAATTTCCAGGTGATTAAGGAGAGCAGGCGTTAATAAGCTATTTGATTTATTAGGACCCCCATTAGTCGACGCCTATAGCGACAGCTAGTCTTACTGGGGTCCGACACAACAAAAAAGACATTACAGACAAAATACATTGAATGTGGCCTTACTGCTATTAGCACATAGGAACGCATTGAAAAATAATAATAATAATAATAATAATAATAATATTAAAAACAGATTCATACATGGAAAAACAGATAGTCCCCCAAAAAATCAGAGAATAAAGTTTGTTTTAGTGTCTGTCATATCTGAGAGATATAAGAAAGATGAGGGTTATTATTATTATTTAAAAAAATTTTACCCATATTTAACCAATTTATTTTGACACTTAACTACTTCCATATACAGTGCCTTCAGAAAATATTCACACCCATTGACTTTTTTCAAAATGTTGTTGAGTTACAGCCTGAATTTAGAATGGATTCAATTGAGATTGTTTGTCACTGGTCTACACACAATACCGCATAATGTCAAAGTAGAATTATGTTTTTAGACATTTTAACAAATTAATTAAAAATGAAAAGCTGAAATGTCTTGAGTCAACAAGTATTCAACTCCTTTGTTTTGGCAAGCCTAAATAAGTTAATGGGTAAAAATGTACTTAACAAGTCACTCTGTGTGCAATAATAGTGTTGAACATGATTTTTGAATGACTACCTCATCTCTGTACCCCACACATAAAATTATCTGTAAGGTCCCTCAGTCGAGCAGAGAATTTCAAACACAGATTCAACCACAAAGAACAGGGAGGTTTTCCATTGCCTCGCAAAGAAGGGCACCTATTGGTAGATTAAAAAAACAAAAACAAATAACAGACATTGAATATCCCTTTGAGCATGGTGACGTTATTAATTACACTTTGGATGGTGTATCACTACACCCAGTCACTACAAAGATACAGGCGTCCTTCCTAACTCAGTTGCCGGAGAGGAAGGAAACCGTTCAGGGATTTCATCATGAGGCCAATGGTGACTTTAAAACAGTTACAGAGTTGAATGGCTGTGATAGGAGAAAACAACTGAGGATGGATCAACAACATTCTATTTACTCCACAAAACTAACCTAATTGACAGAGTGAAAAGAAGGAAGCCTATACAGAATAAAAAATATTTCAAAGTAACTCTCCATATTTTCAATTTTCAAGCATAGTGGTGGCTGCATGAAGTTATGGGTATGCTTGTAAACGTTAAGGACTGGGGAGTTTTCCAGGATAAAAAATAAACGGAGTGAGGAAAACCTGGTTCAGTCTGCTTTCCACCAGACACTGGGAGATGAATTCACCTTTCAGCAGGACAATAACCTACAACACAAGGCCAAATCTACACTGGATTTACTTACCAAGAGTTACAGTTTTGACTAAAATCGACTCGGAAATCTATGGCAAGACCTGAAAATGGTTGTCTAGCGATGATCAACAGCAATTTGACAGAGCGTGAAGAATTTTGAAAATAGTAATGAATAAGTGTTTCACAATCCAGGTCTGGAAAGCTCTTAGAGACTTAACCAGAATGACTTACAGCTGTAATTACTGCCAAATGTGCTTCCACAAAGTGTTGACTCAAGGGTGTGAATACTTCTGTAAATTAGATATTTCTGTATTTAATTTTCAATAAATTAGCAAAAATGTCTAAAAACATGTTTTCACGTTGTCATTATTTACATTTTAGTCATTTTAGCAGACGCTCTTATCCAGAGCGACTTACAGTTAGTGAATACATATATATATATATATATTTATTTATTTATTTTTTATTTTTACTGGCCCCCCGTGGGAAACGAACCCACACCCCTGGCGTTGCAAACATTATGGGGTATTATGTGTAGAAAAAAACCTATTTAATAAGACTGTAACACAACAAAATGTGGAATAAGTCAAGGGGTACTGTATGAATACTTTCTGAAGGCACTGTGTACTTCTATTCATTTTTCAAACTGGTACCGGGCTACCTTCAGACGAGTCTTGTGAGACGTCCTAGAGCAAAACAGCCGGCATGTTCGTGAGAGTCTCACCTTTCATATTAGTTGTAGCCCAAACTGTTTGACAGAAGTGACACTTGTGGGGGTTGTAGAGCAAAACGGAGAACACCGTAGTTTGTAGGCCAAACTGTTCGGACGCAACAGACGTTTTTGTGAGAAGACCCGATTTTCTGGATGTCTCATGGTCTGACAAACACCACTGTAGCTCAGCCACCTTCCACTGCAGATGTGGAAGGCCGCCATTGGTTGGATGCTGTGGATTGAGACGCAGCCCATGCAAAAAAACTGATAAACAAACACATTTTGTTGTGGGGACATCGACTCTAGGGGGTTTTAATATACTAATCAAGCGGTACCGGAGGCTTGCCGTGCAGTAGCAGAGAGAACAGTCTATAATTCTTTGGGCCTTCCTCTGACACTGCCTAGTATAGAGGTCCTGGATGGCAGGAAGCTTGGCCCCAGTGATGTACTGGGCCGTACGCACTACCCTCTGTACCACCTTACGGTCGGATGCCGAGCAGTTGCCATACCAGGCGGTGATGCAACTGGTCAGGATGCTCTTGATGGTGCAGCTGTAGAACTTTTTGAGGATCTGGGGACCCATGCAAAATCTTTTCAGTCTCCTGAAGGGGAATAGACTTTGTCGTGCCCTCTTCACGACTGTCTTGGTGTGTTTGGACCATGATAGTTCGTTGGTGATCTGGACACCAAGGAACTTGAAGCTCTCGACCCGCTACACTACAGCCCTGTCGATGTGAATGGGGGCGTGTTTGGCCCTCCTTTTCCTTTAGTCCACGATCAGCTCCTTTGTCTCGCTCACGTTGAGGGAGAGGTTGTTGTCCTGGCACCACACTGCCAGGTCTCTGACCTCCTCCTTATAGGCTGTCTCATCGTTGTTGGTGATCAGGCCTACCACTGTTGTGTCGTCAGCAAACTTAATGATGGTGTTGGAGTCGTGCTTAGCCACGCAGTCGTTGGTGAACAGGGAGTACAGGAGGGGACTAAGCATGCACCCCTGAGGGGCCCCCGTGTTGAGGATCAGCGTGGCAGATGTGTTGTTGCCTACCCTTACCACCTGGGGGCGGCCCATCAGGAAGTCCAAGATCCAGTTGCAGAGGGAGGTGTTTAGTCCCAGGGTCCTTAGCTTAGTGATGAGCTTTGTGGGCACTATGGTGTTGAATCCTGAGCTGTAGTCAATGAACAGCATTCTCACATAGGTTTTCCTCTTGTCCAGGTGGGAAAGGGCAGTGTGGAGTGCAATTGAGATTGCGTCATCTTTGGATCTGTTGAGGCGGTATGCGAAATGGAGTGGGTCTAGGGTTTCCGGGATGATGGTGTTGATGTGAGCCATGACCAGCCTTTCAAAGCACTTCATGGCTACAGACGTGAGTGCTATGGGTCGGTAGTCATTAAGGCAGGTTACCTTAGAGCTCTTGGGCACAGGGACTATGGTGGTCTGCGTGAAACATGTAGCTATTACAGACTGGGTCAGGGAGAGGTTGAAAATGTCAATGAAGTCACTTGCCAGTTCGTCCGCGCATGCTATGAATACACGTCCTGGTATTCCGTCTGGCCCCGCGGCCTTGTGAATGTTGACCTGTTTAAAGGTCTTGCTCACATCGGCTACGGAGAGCGTGATCACACAGTCGTCCGGAAACAGCTGGTGCTCTCATGCATTCTTCAGTGTTGCTTGCCTCAAAGCAAGCATTAAAGGCATTTAGCCCGTCTGGTAGGCTCGCGTCACTGGGCAGCTCGCAGCTGGGTTTCCCTTTGTAGTCCGTAATAGTTTGTAAGCCCTGCCACATCCGACGAGCGTCGGTGTAGTAGGATTCAATCTTAGTCCTGTATTGACGCTGTATTGAAGTTATCTTTATTCATCTGAAATATTCCCATTTCTCACACACACACCCTTCCATGCTGGCATTAGATCTTGTGGCTAGCTGTTCTCCAGTCACACAGAGTACATGATTGTCCAAAGGAAGTAACACTAACACATAAGCAATATGTCTACATGTTTGAGCCACGTGTGAGGATATTCCATAGTAATGACCCTCTCTGACCCCCAGGGCGCTGGCTGACATGAGTAAGGATGGGAAGATGGACAGGTTGGAGTTCTCCATCTCTATGAAGCTCATTAAGCTCAAACTGCAGGGCACGCCCCTTCCCTCAACTTTACCAATCATCTTGAAGCAGCCGCCAGTGCCCGCCCCTAACCCCATGTCCACCTTGCGCTACGGTACTTTAAGACACAGACACACAGACAGACATATATTCTCTTCTATTCTCAATTCTATGGCTGTAGATGCTGTATCTTAATATTATCTTAACTCTTTAATGTTGTGTGTTCCTCTGTGTCTCTCCAGGAATGGGCTCCATGCCAAACATTTCTATGATGCCCGGAGGCATCGGCATGCTCAACCCCATCCCCATGACCCCTAACCTCTCACCCATGACCTCTCACCTCTCACCCATGACCCCTACCCTCACCCCCATGGTCCCAACGGCTACAGGCATGGCCCCCCTGGTTTCCACGTCAACGATGCCCCTGCTGCCGTCCCTTGGCAGCCCCGCTCTGCCCAACGGCACTATGGGTATTCTACAGCAACTCCCACCAGGACACATGGGGACAGGTAAGAGGAGAACAGTCTCTCTCTCTCTCTCTCTCTCTCTCTCTCTCTCATCAGTGGTTTTCATCATGTGTGCCGCAAAACTTTCCCTAATCTTATACACGTGACCTGTCAAATTTTGATTTTGGAGCACCAGTGCCTCCTAGAAAGAGCATCATACATTGAATACATCTTTGTCATTGTTTCAGGCAGTTGTTACATTTGTATCATTCATTTGAGTGGTGCGCATCATGAGCAAAGTCATTTGGATAATTTGACTTCACCTGTGAGAACCATTAGCACAGGCAAGTCAGATTAGGTTTAGCAGTACCACAGCCTCTGCCATAGAGACAAACGGAGCATGGCTTTAAAATGCAGAAAATCGCTTGTCTCTAGCCCAAACTGTTCAAAAGTAAAGCCCCATATTACCAGAGCTACATTTCTTTCTCTCCCGGATTCACAGGACGCTCTTAAAGGGGTACGCAGAAATGAATCATCATGAGTAAGGAACTATGAAAATAGTTAATATAAACCCCATTTAATCTATAAAAAGCTTTTGTCACAGAAAATAGTAGACATTTATTATGGATCAGGGTCATTATGAGTAAACGAATTAACAGGAAAACGTAGGCGTGCAGCTCAATTCTTTATCCCATCAGGGTGTGCCACGGTTCAAAAAAGGTTGGAAACCAGTGCTCTATAGTGCTGGTTGATATTGCACTAGAGTGATGTGTTACAGCTGTCCATCACAAGCCTTTAAGAACAGAAATAATGCATGAAATACTGTTAGCTCCAATGGCAGTACCTTAACAAGGCCAGAAGAGCAATCTGGGTAGTGTATGACGTAAGAGTCACCAGTCACGCTCTACTGAGTGGATATCATGTTCTATTTGTAATGTAACCATACAATATTAATGTAAATGGCCTTTATAAGGAACTCAATTAAAGTGTGTGTCTCTCTCTGTGTCCTACGTATCCTCTCCTCTGGGTTTCTCTCCTGGGATGAACAAAGCTACATCGCTGTTGGACCTGGGCTCAAGCAGGTAACACAGCTATACACACACACACACACACACACACACACACTCTTAATAGGATCAGATTCTGACCCACATCTCTACTCATTTAGATGCCAATGGACTATTTCTATATTTCTATTTCTATATTTCTATATTTCTATATTTCTATTTCTATATTTCTATATTTCTATATTTCTATATTTCTATTTCTATTTCTATATTTCTATATTTCTATTTCTATATTTCTATTTCTATATTTCTATATTTCTATTTCTATATTTCTATATTTCTATTTCTATATTTCTATATTTCTATTGTATGATCTCTTTCTCCCTTTCCCTTTTCTCTCTCTCTCCCTCCATCTCTCTCCCTCCATCTCTCTCTCCCTCCATCTCTCTCTCCCTCCATCTCTCTCTCCTGCCATCTCTCTCTCCCTCCATCTCTCTCCCTCCATCTCTCTCTCCCTCCATCTCTCTCTCCCTCCATCTCTCTCTCTCCCTCCATCTCTCTCTCCCTCCATCTCTCTCTCCCTCCATCTCTCTCTCTCCCTCCATCTCTCTCTCTCTCCCTCCATCTCTCTCTCTCTCCCTCCATCTCTCTCCCTCCATCTCTCTCTCCCTCCATCTCTCTCTCCCTCCATCTCTCTCTCTCTCCCTCCATCTCTCTCTCTCTCCCTCCATCTCTCTCTCTCTCCCTCCATCTCTCTCTCTCTCCCTCCATCTCTCTACCTCCATCTCTCTACCTCCATCTCTCTCTCTGGTCCCCAGCTCCAACTCGTCCTCCACCACCTCCCTGGCAGGTAGTTCTCCTAAGACCGCTCCCTCTGACTGGGCCGTGCCTCACGCCTCGCGCCTCAAATACAGACAGCAGTTTAACAGCCTCGACAAGCACATGACGGGATACCTCACAGGTGGGTGCTGCTGGGAAATTTAGGCAAACAGACGAGCGGCCGTCCGACAGGAGGGTGGCTATGGGTAATGTAGTTTACTTCCCAGGCAGGTGGGTAACTCTGGATAATGCAGCTGTATGAGAGATGGTTACTGTAAATGTAGTAGTTAGCTTGGTGTAGGAAAGGAAGAGACTACAGTAGACTATTAAAGGCCCAGTGCAGTCAAAAATGTGATTTTCCTGTGTTTTATATACAGTTAATTCGGTACACCCTCAATTGGTATCAAGGGACCTAACGTGTGCCAGGAAAAACATTCCTCATACCACTACACCACCGCCACCAATTGATTCGTCGGACCAGGCAATGTTTTTCCACTCCTCAATTGTCCAGTGTTGGTGATCGCATGCCCACTGGAGCCACTTCTTCTTGTTTTAGCTGTTTGAGTGGAACCCGGCCTGGTCGTCTGCAGCAATAGCCCATCCGTTACAAGGACAGACGAGTTGTGCTTTCCAAGATGCCGTTTTGCACACCACTGTTGTACTGCAACGTTATTTGTCTGTTTGTGGTCCTCTGTAGCTCAATTGGTAGAGCATGGCGCTTGTAACGCCAGGGTAGTGGGTTCGATCCCCGGGACCACCCATACGTAAAAAAAATGTATGCACACATGACTGTAAGTCGCTTTGGATAAAAGCGTCTGCTAAATGGCATATTATTATTATTATTATTATTTGTCTGTTTGTGGCCGCATGATTCATCCCATTCTCCTTCGACCTCTCTCATCAATTAGCTGTTTTCGCCCACAGGACTGCTGCTGACTGGATGTTTTTTGTTTGTCGCACTATTCTCGGTAAACCCTAGACACTGTCATGCATGAAAAGCACAGGAGGGCTGCAGTTTCTGAGATACTGGAACCGGCAGTCCTGGCACCGACGATCATTTCACGCTCAGTCGCTTAGGTCACTTGTTTTGCCCATTCTAACGTTCAATCGAATAGTAGCTGAATGCCTCAATACCTGTCTGCCTGCTTTATATAGCAAGCCACGGTCACATGACTCACTGTCTGTAGGAGCGATCCACTTTTGTGAATGGGGTGGTGTACCTAATAAACTGGCCACTGAGTGTATATTTCCACACTGAGGTTAGAATAATACTGTGAAATTGTGAAAATTATGATTGATGCTCTTTTATTTGAAAAGACCGCCTGAAATTTCAGCATGTTTTGGTGGGATGGAGTTTTGACCTTCCATTGGGACATCACCATTCGGTAAATGAGTTAAGAGATTCCAAACCTCTCTGTCAATAACAGCTAATTTTCAATTTTCCCCTCCCCACTCAGACCACTCCCAGACAGTCCTAGCAAAAATCTTGCTTGAGAAATTGCTCTTGCTAAGAAGCTATTTTTGTTTATTTTTGACCATTTTTATTGAAAACAATCACAGTAAGATACTTAATTGTTACCCAGAAATGATTTGATATTGAGATAAAAACGGCTGACCATTTAAGATGCACCTTGTGATAGGTTGATAAACTGGCATACTGCGTCCTTTTTTTAACTGGCAAATTTAATCAATCAAGGTTGTGCAAAAACTCTACAAGGGAAGTAAGTGAGAAATGGACTGAGGTTGCTTTATTCTGTGTGTTTCAGGTCAGCAAGTGAGGAATGCCATGGCAACCACTCTTCTCACTCAGACACAGCTAGCTACCATCTGGTGAGTACACCTTCATCATCATCATCATCATCATCATCATCATGAGACAGAGAGAGACAGTGTACCTGTAGAAGAACAGTTTGACCACAGTAACATGTGTTTCAAAGGAGGAACCTAACTGTATGTGTGTTCTCTGTCAGGACCCTGGCTGATGTAGATAAGGATGGGAAGTTAAGAGGAGAGGAGTTTATTCTGGCCATGCATCTAGTGGACGTGGCCAAGAACGGACAACCCTTACCTCTCACACTACCAACAGAACTAATACTACGATCACAGAGGTGCACATACACACTCACACACACTCTCACACACTCTCACACACTCTCACTAAATCTCACTCACACACACTCAAACACACTCTCACACACACACACATACACACACTCACAAACACTGTCACACACTCTCACACTGACTTTTTCTTGTAGGGGTTCTGTGAATGGGACCAGTTTCTCTCTCCATGCTGGCATCACTGAAGAACTGGAGGCTGAGCCACCACAGAAAACAAAAAGCAACTGTACGTACACACACACACACACATACACACACACAAATGACTATAGCCCTTAAATGAATCCGTGTACATTTAATGACTAGACTGACTGTTTGTTTCTCTCTCTCTCTCTCTCTCTCTCTCTCTCTCTCTCTCTCTCTCTCTCTCTCTCTCTCTCTCTCTCTCTTCTCTCTCTCTCTCTCTCTCTCTCTCTCCCTCTCTCTCTCTCTCTCTCTCTCTCTCTCCTCTCTCTCTCTCTCTCTCTCTCTCTCTCTCTCTCTCTCTCTCTCTCTCTCTCTCTCTCTCTCCCTCTCTCTCTCTCTCTCTCTCTCTCCATCCCTCCCTCCTTCACAGTGTCGTTTGAGGATAAGTTCAAGGCTAACCTGGAGCGAGGGAACGCGGAGCTGGAGAAAAAGAAGACGGGCTCTTCAGGATGCACAGAGGAGAGAGGAGGAGAAACGCCAGCAGAAGGAGAGAGAGGAGCGAGAGAGAGAGAGAGGGAGGCCAGGGAGCAAGAGGAGAGAAGGAGGAAGGAGGAGGAGGAGGCTGGAGCGGCAGAGGGAGCTGGAGAGACAGAAAGAGGAGGAGAGGCTAAAGGAGCTGGAGATAAAAGAGGTAAAGATGCATGTTCTATCATGGGCCAGGGCATTCTCAATCTCAGTATGAGTGAGTCCGTCCGTGTGGGTTCTTATGTGACCGTGTGTGTGTTCCCCAGGCGGCGCAGCGTGAGTTGGAGCGCCAGAGGAAGGAGGAGCTGGAGAGGAGGAGGAGAGGAGAGCTACAGAGCCAGAAGAGTCAGGAACAGGAAGACGTCAGCAAACTAAAGGCCAGGAAGAGGAGTCTGGAGATGGAGCTGGAGGCAGTGGTGAGACTCACACACATACATTTGAGTCATTTAGCAGACGCTCTTATCCAGAGCCACTTACAGAAGCAATTAGGGTTAAGTGCCTTGCTCGTGGTCACATGGACAGATCTTTGATGAAGTGGGCTGGGAGATTGGAAGCGGTGACCTTTGGGTTACTGGGCCTACGCTCTTAACAGCTAGGTTACCTGCCACCACACACACACACACTCTCTCTCTCACTTAGTCATTATCTTGTTTGTTTCTCTATTGGAGCTCCTAATCAACTAGAATCCCAACACTATGGTCACTGTACCTGACCAAGAATAACAAACACCGGCAGATCTCTGAGCGGCTGTACAGATGTCGGATCTTAACTTGATCACATCAGGAAATTCAAATGAGCCCGGTGATCACATCAGGAAATTCAAATGAGCCCGGTGAGTCCCTGAAAATGAGCAGTTCTCTTTCTCTCCATGTGGGGACAGTCGAGTCATTGGGATCCGGCTTGCTATCAAAATAATTGATATCTCGCTCAAACGCTAGGTCTTATTGCAACATTCAATTGTACAAAAAATCATAAACGCAGCCATACACAGTAACAATCGTCGTTTTATGTAGCTTAATAACACAAGATAGATATTGGTCTCCTCTAGGCTACGACATACAAGTGTCAAGTGTATTCTAAGGTCAACATTGAGCTCAGTCGTGGCCTGGGGTGGTCTAGTGCTTAGGGCTGCTGCAGTGCTTCATTTGAGCCAGATCCTGCCGGAACAGGATCCGGCACCTCTCCGTTTTGGACTGTTTCGTTCCTGTTTTGTACCTCTCACGGCATGAAGAACAATTATTGTCACCTTTTTGCAATGTAAAAATTATTTTATTTCTACAGGGTGGGTCACATTGAGACCAGGGTCTCATTTGCAAGGGAGCCCTGTGAACATGAACATACAATAAATTATGTCAATACAACAAGATTAATCAAAACAAACATATCACCTCCCTTAAACTCCATCTAAACTATTGAGGAAAATTAAAGTCCTTCAAAAGCTTTCCAGTTTCACTAACTCACCCAATGATGCGCAGCTCACTCGCCGGTGATGGCCGGTTCATGGCAAAAGCCTTTCTCTCTTGTTTTACTTTACAATATTTGTTGATTCGGGTTGGGTTGGGCCGGCCCGGGCTTATGGTTTGAGCAACATTGCAACCTATGTTTGAGACCATCACGTCGCGTGGCTGTGTGAGAAGCACGCCTGTATATCTCTCACAGAACTAGAATGAGATTCACTTTCTATGATCTCTCCCCCTCTCTGCTCTGATAGACATGAGCCTGCAACTCTCATCCCTCCAGCGTTGCATTTCATCATTTATTTCCTTATAGAGCCACACAAAGGGTTCTGGAGGAGCTGCAGCACGCGTGATAAATTAAAATACATTTGCCAAAGTTATAGAGTTACTGTTGTCTGTTCAGAAATAAATGAAATCATTCAGAATATCCTACTACACCATGAGGAAGCCTAACATGTAGCCAGAGAGGATACATAGCTTCTTTTAAAAATAGCCTAGATGTGGAGTGTAGCCCAATAACAAGGCCTAGCCTACAGTCGGGAATGAGCAGTACATCTGTCAGTCAACACACAGCATGTAGACAAAACTGGCCTTTCGCAATATTTCAAATACAATCGTTGGAAAACAAATGGCTCCTGCTGAAAAGAGAAGACTCAAATATGTCTGCTGTAGGCTACCAAAATATTTGATTAACTTCCAGATATTGTTTTACAAAGTATTTCCCAGTTGTCCCTAGGCTACAATTTGTGCAACTTCTGTAAGTGCCTCTACTCTATGCCACTACGCAAATGTGATGATATGGATGCAATGCTTTATTATAAATGTTTTAAAAATATATATATATTATGCATTCCGACACCTCAAAGCTCCCCAGGTCACCCCCCTCTCGCGCTCACTTTCTTTTCCTGGTACCTCCCGATTTAGAAATGAAGCACTGGGTTGCTGCCTTCAGCGCACATATAGGTCTATCATGTCGGCGTGGGTTCGATTCCGGCCCACGCCCTTCTGGCACAAATAAGTAAATCCCCCCATTTGACTCGATTTATTTACACATTTAAAATGTTTACCCCCGATCTTCATAATAAATGACCATTCCAGACACTTTTGGATAACATAAATAGGAAACCAATAAGTTAATAAGTCAGTAGGCTACACCAACATTAGTTAACATTCATACAAAGTGTTGGGTAAATTGCCACAGTAGATTTGCCGGTAGACGAGGAAATACTTTATTTATATTGGACAGAATGCTTGTTAAATAGATAAATTGCCCTTAGTCTGTTAAAAAAAAATGACACATTTGTTCCGATTACAATACCAAGCAGAGGGCAAACCAATAATGGTTGCAAGTGAGATCAGCTGTGCTGGTCAATTTAGCGTGTATTGATGATTTAACAAGACATCAGCTGTCGATAATCTTAGTGACATCGATGGTTGCAATAGGCCCCTTTGTTATTTTTATTATTTACCCCTAGCCTATCAATGAAAGGTGTGAAAACCGATAATAGGCAACTGTTTGTTTCCCCTGGCTGAGTTGATGAGCTGATTGGCCCATCAGTTGATTGACACATGTAGGACTACCGTAGAACAATACACTTTCCTCCAGTGTGGATATTCGGCCACGTTTTATAGTTAGGCTATGTATAATTTGTCAATATAGTTCTGGTCTTTGGTGTGGATCGAAAGCCTGTATTGTGTGGCTTTTAGTATTTCATTTCGTAAAGCTGTCAAGATGTTTATGCACTTGAACCTATCCAAAGACGATTTCGTTGAGGCTGAGACACTTTTCTTTCATGTTTACATTATCAGACTATTCGTTTTACTACTTGAAAACATTTAAATAAATGCAATGAATTTGTGGGCATAATGTAGACTCGGGCTGGTTACTATATCGCCCCGCACTGGGCATGAACTCACGAGGCTCGGAGCGTGCCGCTTGGACCACTGTGCTACGGCAGTTCACAATACTTCAGCAAGCACCAGAATACTGATGATACATAAGCGCGCTGTTATGTTGTTTTAAGCCTTGCCCTAACCATAACCGCTCGGAATTAATGCTTAAACTGTTAACCTTTTTTGAGTTGTTTCTGTTTTAACCCTGTCACCACGCGGAATTATTGCGTCAAAAATAGACGTTAATGGATTAGTTACAGGGCTGGATTTGAACCAGTGCCGACTTTGGTGACAGTAACCACTGGACCACACAGGCATTGAGGAAAGCAATCGTTTAATCTGCCTATTTCTTGCCTTCAACATATAATAAAACAATTAAAACTGATTTTTCATTACAAAAATACATTTATTCCATATAAATATGTAAATGTATTATAATCCACATAAGAATTCACACGAGACACACTGTAGCCTACACATAGCCTACACAAGGTACTATGTAGGTACATTACTGTATTGTGTATGTACACTGAACAAAAATATAAACGCAACATGCAACAATTTCAAAGATTTTACTGAGTTACAGTTCATTGAAGGAAATCAGTCAATTGAAATAAATAAATTAGGCCCTAATCTATGGATTTCACATGACTGGGCAGGGGCGCAGCCATGGGTGGGGCTGGGAGGGCATAGGCCCACCCACTGGGGAGCCAGGCCCAGCCAGTCAGAATACGTTTTTTCTTTCCACAAAAGGGCTTTATTGCAGACGGAAATACTCTCCTGCGAGGAAAGGGTCAAATTAAGATCTTACATCTGTATTTATCTCTCTCCCAGGGTAACAAACAGAGGCAGATCTCTGAGCGGCTGTATGTCTCTCTCTCTCCCAGGGTAACAAACAGAGGCAGATCTCTGAGCGGCTGCGGGATGCTCAGAGTAAAAGGAAGGTGCAACGTAGCGAGCTGGAGCTGGCCAACCAGAGACGAGACACAGCCAGACAGGACATCAACTCCCTGCAGAGACAACTAGAGGTGTGTCTGTCAGTCTTTCTCTCTGTCTTTCTGTCTTTCTGTCTGATGTCCCCTCCTGATGATGCGTTTCCTACTCCTGTGCTTCAGGAGTACCAGAGGAAGCTGTCCCAGCTGACTCCAGAACAGCAGAGGCTCAGTGACAAACTGAGGAACATGGCCCTCAACAACCTGCCAGGTACCGACTGAGACTGGGGCTAAGTTAGGCTGGGGTGTAGGGCTGCGGTGTAGGGCTATACTAGGGTATAGGGCTATACTAGGGTGTAGGGCTGCGGTGTAGGGCTATACTACATTTTACATTTTAGTCATTTAGTAGACGCTCTTATCCAGAGCGACTTAGTTAGTGAGTGCATACATTTTTCATACTGGCCCCCCATGGGAATCGAACTCACAACCCTGGCGTTGCAAGCGCCATGCTCTACCAACTGAGCTACAGGAGGCTAGGGTGTATGGATGGGGTATAGGGCTATACTAGGGTGTATGGATGGGGATAGGGCTATACTAGGGTGTATGGATGGGGTATAGGGCTATACTAGGGAGTATGGATGGGGTATAGGGCTATACTAGGGTGTAGGGATGGGGTATAGGGCTATACTAGGGTGTAGGGGAGGGGGTATAGGGCTATAATAGGGTGTATGGATGGGGTATAGGGCTATACTAGGGTGTATGGATGGGGTATAGGGCTATACTAGGGTGTATGGATGGGGTATAGGGCTATACTAGGGTGTAGGGATGGGGTATAGGGCTATACCAGGGTGTATGGATGGGGTATAGGGCTATACTAGGGTGTATGGATGGGGTATAGGGCTATACTAGGGTGTAGGGATGGGGTATAGGGCTATACTAGGGTGTAGGGATGGGGTATAGGGCTATACCAGGGTGTATGGATGGGGTATAGGGCTATACTAGGGTGTATGGATGGGGTATAGGGCTATACCAGGGTGTAGGGATGGGGTATAGGGCTATACCAGGGTGTATGGATGGGGTATAGGGCTATACTAGGGTGTAGGGATGGGGTATAGGGCTATACTAGGGTGTATGGATGGGGTATAGGGCTATACTAGGGTGTATGGATGGGGTATAGGTCTATACTAGGGTGTAGGGATGGGGTATAGGGCTATACTAGGGTGTATGGATGGGGTATAGGGCTATACTAGGGTGTAGGGGAGGGGTTATAGGGCTATACTAGGGTGTATGGATGGGGTATAGGGCTATACTAGGGTGTATGGATGGGGTATAGGGCTATACTAGGGTGTAGGGATGGGGTATAGGGCTATACTAGGGTGTATGGATGGGGATAGGGCTATACTAGGGTGTATGGATGGGTTATAGGGCTATACTAGGGTGTAGGGATGGGGTATAGGGCTATACTAGGGTGTATGGATGGGGTATAGGGCTATACTAGGGTGTATGGATGGGGTATAGGGCTATACTAGGGTGTAGGGATGGGGTATAGGTCTATACTAGGGTGTAGGGATGGGGTATAGGGCTATGCCAGGGTGTATGGATGGGGTATAGGGCTATACTAGGGTGTATGGATGGGGTATAGGTCTATACTAGGGTGTAGGGATGGGGTATAGGGCTATACTAGGGTGTATGGATGGGGTATAGGGCTATACTAGGGTGTAGGGATGGGGTATAGGTCTATACTAGGGTGTAGGGATGGGGTATAGGGCTATGCCAGGGTGTATGGATGGGGTATAGGGCTATACTAGGGTGTATGGATGGGGTATAGGTCTATACTAGGGTGTAGGGATGGGGTATAGGGCTATACTAGGGTGTATGGATGGGGTATAGGGCTATACTAGGGTGTAGGGATGGGGTATAGGTCTATACTAGGGTGTATGGATGGGGTATAGGGCTATACTATGGTGTAGGGATGGGTATAGGGCTATACTAGGGTGTAGGGATGGGGTATAGGGCTATACTAGGGTGTAGGGATGGGGTATAGGGCTATACTAGGGTGTATGGATGGGGTATAGGGCTATACTAGGGTGTATGGATGGGGTATAGGGCTATACTAGGGTGTAGGGATGGGGTATAGGGCTATACTAGGGTGTAGGGATGGGGTGTAGGGCTATACTAGGGTGTATGGATGGGGTATAGGGCTATACTAGGGTGTATGGATGGGGTATAGGGCTATACTAGGGTGTATGGATGGGGTATAGGGCTATACTAGGGTGTATGGATGGGGTATAGGGCTATACTAGGGTGTATGGATGGGGTATAGGGCTATACTAGGGTGTAGGGATGGGGTATAGGTCTATACTAGGGTGTAGGGATGGGGTATAGGGCTATACTAGGGTGTATGGATGGGGTATAGGGCTATACTAGGGTGTATGGATGGGGTATAGGGCTATACTAGGGTGTATGGATGGCGTATATGGCTATACTAGGGTGTATGGATGGGGTATAGGGCTATACTAGGGTGTATGGATGGGGTATAGGGCTATACTAGGGTGTATGGATGGGGTATAGGGCTATACTAGGGTGTATGGATGGGGTATAGGGCTATACTAGGGTGTAGGGATGGGGTATAGGGCTATACTAGGGTGTATGGATGGGGTATAGGGCTATACCAGGGTGTAGGGATGGGGTATAGGGCTATACTAGGGTGTATGGATGGGGTATAGGGCTATACTAGGGTGTATGGATGGGGTATAGGGCTATACTAGGGTGTAGGGATGGGGTATAGGGCTATACTAGGGTGTATGGATGGGGTATAGGGCTATAATAGGGTGTATGGATGGGGTATAGGGCTATACTAGGGTGTAGGGATGGGGTATAGGGCTATACTAGGGTGTAGGGTGGGGTATAGGTCTATACTAGGGTGTAGGGATGGGGTATAGGGCTATACTAGGGTGTATGGATGGGGTATAGGGCTATAATAGGGTGTATGGATGGGGTATAGGGCTATACTAGGGTGTAGGGATGGGGTATAGGGCTATACTAGGGTGTAGGGTGGGGTATAGGTCTATACTAGGGTGTATGGATGGGGTATAGGGCTATAATAGGGTGTATGGATGGGGTATAGGGCTATACTAGGGTGTAGGGATGGGGTATAGGGCTATACTAGGGTGTAGGGTGGGGTATAGGTCTATACTAGGGTGTAGGGATGGGGTATAGGGCTATACCAGGGTGTAGGGATGGGGTATACAGTAGGACTGGGGTATATAATAGGGCTATACTAGGCCATGTTCCACATTCAGTCAAACATGACAATCTCACATGACTGAATAGGATGCCATGTTTGAAGACATACAGTGCCTTCATAAAGTATTCATACGCCTTGACTTATTCCACATTTTGTTGAAACAGCCTGATTTTTTTTCTCACCCATCAACACACAATACCCCATAATGACAAAGTGATTTATTGAAAATCAAATACAGAAATATCTAATTTACATAAGTATTCACATTCTTCAGTCAATACTTTGTAGAAGCACCTTTGGCGGCTATTACAGCTTTGAGTCGTCTATCAGTTTTGCACATCTGGATTTGCAGATTTTCTCAAGCTCTGTTAACTTAGATGGGGAGCGGCGGTGAACAGCAATCTTCAAGTATTTCCACAGATTTTCAATGGGATTCAAGTCTGTGCTTTGGCTGGGCCACTCAAGGATTTTCACATTCTTATTCTGAAGCCATTCCAGTGTTGCTTTGGCTGTATGCTTGGGGTCATTGTCCTGTTGGAACGTAAATCTTCGCCTCCGTCTGTCAAGAGTGCTGTATGTGGATGTGGTGCAGGAATCAAGCGCAGGACACAGAAGCTTCGTCCAACAGACTTTAGTACTCCAAACACAACACGAGCCAAAAGGAGCCCGGAGACGAGCGATTACGCACACAGGCGTAAACTAACAAAGAAATAACTAACGCGCACACACGTGCGGAAACCTCTCCTACAACAACGGAGAAAAACCAAACACTGTCTCAGTAGACAGGTAGCGCAATCACACACAACACCTGACAAACAAAACGAGAACTTAAAGGACACATAATCAACGCTAAACGACAACAGGTGTACAACATTAAGACAAAACCAAACGAACATCGAAAACATACAACGGTGGTAGCTAGTACTCCGGGGACGACGACCGCCGAAGCCTGCCCGAGCAAGGAGGAGAAGCAGCCTCGGCCGAAACCGTGACAGTACCCCCCCCCTTGACGCACGGCTCCAGCCGTGCGCCGACCCCGGCCTCGGGGACGACCAGGAGGACGCGGAGCAGGGCGCGCAGGGTGACTACGGTGGAACTCTGTCAGGAGAGACGGGTCTAGGATGTCCCTCCTCGGCACCCAGCACCGCTCCTCCGGGCCGTACCCCTCCCACTCCACAAGATATTGGAGACCCCCCATCCGGCGTCTCGAATCCAAGATGGACCGAACTGTGTACGCCGGAGCCCCCTCGATGTCCAGTGGGGGCGGAGGAGTCTCTGCAATCTCATCTTCCTGGAGTGGACCAGCTACCACCGGCCTGAGAAGAGACACATGGAACGAGGGGTTAATATTCTTATACTCAATAGGCAGTAGTAACCTGTAACACACCTCGTTCAATCTCCTCAGGACTTTAAAAGGCCCCACAAACCGCCGACCCAGCTTCCGGCAGGGCAGGCGGAGGGGTAGGTTTCTGGTCGAGAGCCAGACTCGATCTCCAGGTGCGTACACCGGCCCCTCACTGCGGTGGAGATCGGCGCTCGCCTTCTGTCGACGGATGGCCCGCTGCAGATGGACGTGTGCAGCGTTCCATGTCTCCTCCGAGCTCCTTACCCACTCATCCACCGCAGGGGCCTCGATCTGGCTCTGATGCCACGGTGCCAGAACCGGCTGGTAACCCAACACACATTGGAAAGGGGTTAGGTTGGTGGAGGGGTGGCGGTGAGAGTTCTGGGCCATCTCTGCCCAGGGAATATACCTCGTCCACTCCTCCGGCCGGCCCTGGCAATACGACCTCAGAAACCTACCCACATCCTGGTTCACTCGTTCTACCTGCCCATTACTCTCCGGGTGGTACCCCGAGGGAAGGCTCACCGAGACCCCCAAGCGCTCCATGAACGCTCTCCAGACTCGGGAGGTGAACTGGGGACCTCGATCAGACACTATATCCTCGGGTACCCCATAATGCCGGAAGACGTGGGTGAAGAGTGCCTCAGCGGTCTGCAAGGCAGTAGGAAGACCTGGCATTGGGAGAAGACGACAGGCTTTAGAGAACCGATCCACAACGACCAGTATGGTGGTATTCCCCTGAGAGGGGGGAAGGTCTGTAACAAAATCCACCGAGAGGTGAGACCAGGGTCGTTGTGGAACGGGCAGGGGTTGTAACTTACCCCTGGGCAGATGTCTGGGCGCCTTACACTGGGCGCACACCGAACAGGAGGAGACATAAACCCTCACATCCCTGGCTAACGTTGGCCACCAGTACTTCGCGCTAAGGCAGTGCACTGTCCGGCCAATACCTGGATGTCCAGAGGAGGGTGACGTGTGAGCCCAATAAATGAGTCGATCCCGAACCTCGAGCGGAACGTACGTCCGACCCACCGGACACTGTGGAGGGCTAGGGTCGGTACGCAACGCCCGCTCGATTTCAGCATCGACCTCCCACACTACCGGTGCCACTAGACAAGACTCCGGCAGTATGGAAGTGGGCTCTACGGACCTCTCCTCTGTGTCATACCGCCGGGACAGGGCGTCTGCCTTACTGTTCTGGGACCCAGGGATGTACGTGATCTTAAATACAAACCGGGTTAGAAACATGTTCCACCGAGCCTGGCGAGGGTTCAGTCTCCTAGCTGCCCGAATGTACTCCAGGTTTCGGTGGTCAGTCAAAATGAGGAAAGGGTGTTGAGCCCCCTCAAGCCAATGCCTCCACACCTTTAGGGCTTGAACCACGACTAACAGCTCCCTGTCACCTACGTCATAATTACGCTCCGCCAGGCTGAGCTTTTTGGAGTAAAAGGCACAGGGGCGGAGTTTAGGTGGCGTGCCGGACCGTTGAGATAGCACGGCCCCTATACCGGCCTCAGACGCGTCCACCTCTACCTGAAATGGTAAGGCGGGATCCGGATGCGCAAGCACTGGAGCCGAAGTAAACAGGACCTTCAGTCTCCCAAAAGCCCTGTCCGACTCCGCTGACCACTAACAAAGAAATAACTAACGCGCACACACGTGCGGAAACCTCTCCTACAACAACGGAGAAAAACCAAACACAGTCTCAGTAGACAGGTAGCGCAATCACACACAACACCTGACAAACAAAACGAGAACTTAAAGGACACATAATCAACGCTAAACGACAACAGGTGTACAACATTAAGACAAAACCAAACGAACATCGAAAACATACAACGGTGGTAGCTAGTACTCCGGGGACGACGACCGCCGAAGCCTGCCCGAGCAAGGAGGAGAAGCAGCCTCGGCCGAAACCGTGACACCGTCTAAGGTTGTTTGCACTCTGAAGCAGGTTCTCGTCAAGGATTTGCCTGTATTTGGCTCCATTCATTGTTCCTGCTATCCTTACCAGCCTCCCTGTCGCTGAAAAGCATCCCAATAGCATGATGCTGCCACCACCATGCTTCACGGTAGGGATGAGCTGTGCCTGATTCTCCAGACAAAGCTCAAGTACATTTTTTGTCTCATCAGACCACAGAATCTTTTGCCTTATGCTCTTGAGTCTTTCACTGGTCTTTTTGCAAACTCCCAGGCGTGCTGTCATGAGCCTTCTTTCTCAGGAGTGGCTTCCATCTGGCCACTCTCCCATAAAGCCCAGATTGGTGAAGTGCTGTAGAGACTGTTGTCCTTCTGGCAGGTTCTCCCATCTCAGCCAAGGAACTCTGTAGTTTTGTCAGGGTGGACATTGTGTTCTTGGTCAACCTCCCTGACCAAGGTCCTTCTTGCCCGGTTGCTCAGTTTGGTCGGACGGACAGCTCTAGGCAAAGTCTGGATAATTCAAATTTCCCAATGATGAATACCACTGTGCTCTTGGAATCTTTCAGCACTCTAGAAATTGTTTTACACCCTTCCCCAGATATATGCCTCATCACAATTATATCTCGGATATCTACGGACAGTTCCTTGGATGATTGGTAAATGAGATATTTCAGTATTTCATGTACATACAATTCTAAAAACATGTTTTCACATTGTCATTATAGGGTATTGTGTGTTGATGGGTGAAAAACGAATCTATTTAATCCATTTAAAATTCAGGTTGTAAAAAGTCAAGGGGTATGAATACTTTCTGAAGGCACTGTAGTGAGTGTTACTAAACATCCCCTCTCCTGTCATCCATGGTTGTAACCCATCTTCCTGCTGTACCCAGTCTCCACCATATCCACCCTAAAGCGCAGTGCCAGCGAGAAGGACGGAGCCTGTCGTAAACTGAAGCAACAGGTGGACGCTCTGGAGAAAGAGACGGCTGCTAAACTGGTCGACATGGATCATTACCAGAACGACATACAGGTACGTACAGACCAGTACAGACCAGTACAGACCAGTACAGACCAGTACAGACCAGCTGGTTGTCTAACACCCACGTCTCAGTTCATTTTAACACTACTCTACTCACTCAAATGTTGTGGTAAAAAGTTGAAGTAGAACAGTCTACCTGTATTAAAGTGAATATACGACGGGGCTTTCCAACACGGTCCAACCCCAGTTGTAACTAACCTGATTCAGCTTATCAACCAGCTAATTATTAGAATCAGGTGTGTTAGATTAAGGTTGGAGTGAAAACCTACAGGATGGTTGCTCTGCAGATTGATTGTTAACGTGATTGATATGAGACAGGGCTGGAATGATTCACTCATTTGTTTGGCAAATATGATTGATAACCAAATAAAGGAAAACCCTTGAATGAGTAGGTGTTCTTAAACCTTTGACCGGTAGTGTTTATATATATATATATATCTTTCTCTCTCTCTATATATATATATATATATATATAAACTCAGCAAAAAAAGAAACGTCCTTTCACTGTCAATGGCGTTTATTTTCAGCAAAGTTAACGTGTAAATATTTGTATGAACATAACAAGATTCAACAACTGAGACATTACATTTTAAATTTTAGTCATTTAGCAGACGCTCTTATCCAGAGCGACTTACAGTTAGTGAGTGCATACATCATTTTTTATATTTTTTATTATACTGGCCCCCCGTGGGAATCGAACCCACAACTCTGGCGTTGCAAACGCCATGCTCTACCAACTGAGCTACAGCTTAGTGGTTAAGAGCGTTGTACCAGTAACCGAAAGGTCGCTGGTTCTAATCCCCGAGCCGACTAGGTGAAAAATCTGACGATGTGCCCTTGAGCAAGGCACTTAACCCTAATTGCTCCTGTAAGTCGCTCTGGATAAGAGCGTCTGCTAAATGACTAATTATTATTATTGATTTATTATGAGCAGGGACCCTGGGCATCTTTTTGGGGTGTTTTTCAGAGTCAGTAGAAAGGCCTCTTTAGTGTCCTAAATTTTCATAACTGTGACCTTAATTGCCTACCGTCTGTAAGCTGTTAGTGTCTTCACGACCGTTCCACAGGTGCATGTTCATTCATTGTTAATGGTTAATTGAACAAGCATGGGAAACAGTGTTTAAAACCTTTACAATGAAGATCTGTGAAGTTATTTGGAATTTTATGAATTATCATTGAAAGACAGGGTCCTGACAGGGTTTCTTTTGTTCCTGAGTGTATATATATATTTATCTCTATCTATCTATCTCAACAGCATCTACCCCCAAGCCATAAGACTCCTGAACAGCTAATCATTGCTACCCAGACTATTTGCACTGCCCCCCCACCCCCCTCTTTTACGCTGCTGCTACTCTCTGTTTATTATCTATCCATAGTCACTTTAACTATAGCTACATGTACATATTACCTCAATTACCTCAACTAGCCGGTGCCCCCGCACATTGACTCTACACCGGTACCCCCCTGTATATAGCCTCCCTACTGTTATTTTATTTTACTGCTACTCTTTAGTTATTTGCTTTTTTTTTTTTTTTACTTAACACTTAAACAAACAAAAAAAACTTTTAAAAATGCATTGTTGGTTAACCTCTTCATCACTAGGCACCTGGCTAAAGTGCCTGCCTCAAAAATGCATGCCCAAATTGAATAGAGTATATCTCCAAAACGACAAGAGCTATAAACATAATCTTGGTAGCAAAAGAAAGGTAACACATGTGAGATGTATCTTGAAGTGAAATAATTAATGTGGGTATTACTGTGTCAGAGGACATGAAGCTAGAACACAGCATAAATTGGGAGGTTTTGATTCCACCTGAAAGTAACTTCAGGTTTTATAGGGAATGCTTTATTGGACTTATGCAGCTGCAGCCCCTAACCACTATGGGACCATAGCCCAATATCTGACGAGTACTTATGTGAAGTTTCATGCCAATAAAGTAAAGTAAACCAAAGTTGTAGGGGTTGTAGTTGAAGTATGTTTAGGCGGATTACCAAATGGAGACGTATGGGTAGATTTGGGCACCATCAGTGCCATTTGACTTTTATCAGGTACCAGACAGCAAAAGTCATAAACATTTTTCACTAACATATTATCACTGTATGTGTGTACATTTCATCAAAATACAACTGTTTTGATGTTGTTTCCAATGTCCTCCCAGACCTCTATACGCGTTCCCATTAAAATTAACCATACAATGGGAAAGTTTGACTCCAAACTGAGCAGATTTATTAGAAACAACAAATTTAAAAACAAAACGTCCACACATCCCAAAACTATAAACAATGATATGGTGTCCTTGGGTGGGTTGTCACACAAAACGTAGACCCCTTTTTACCCTAAAACCTTGCTGTCGTGCCAATCCTTGAAGCAGTTACGCTTTGATGTAAGGAACAAAGGGACTTGGCACTTCCTGCAGTACACAGGTGTTTTCACTTTGGGGATGCCAACATCCAGACATCTCCTACAGTTCTTCCTGTGTTTGCTGGCACCGTCACCATAGTATTCTGGCATGCAGGATGTTGGTGGTGGTCGTGGTGGAGGTTGTGGTTCAGACTGTTTAGCAAAGCTCACCATTTCTGTGAGTAGCTTTTCCCCTGAACTTCTTCTGTTTGTACGGATTAGTGGGGTTGTTCTTATGGAGTTCTTTGTGAAGTAGGCAACTATTTACAACAGCAATATCAACAAAATGAAAAATGAAAGTCTTATACCATTTCATCGTCTTGTGGTGAACACTGCAGTATCCAATCAATGCGTCGGATAAATCCACTCCACCCATGCTCCGGTTGTAGTCGGCTACCGCATCTGGGACGGGCACAGTTTTAGTCTGCCATACACCACCCTCTTTTACCTTCCTTTTGACCGTTTGTCCACTAAATGCTTCATGTACAGAGGAGCACATGGTTACCTCACGTGTGTCCATCCATTTTTACAAATAATACATTTCCTTTGCGTATCCACTGCAAATCTCCCCTTTCTGCTTTTTTTTGGCAGGTTGTTCCTTTTGGTTTGTGGGAAACCAATCCTGTTCGTTCTAACTGTCCCACAGGCACCAGTGTTTCTTCTACGTAGTTCCTGAAAAAGGGGCAGGGCTAGAATATAAATAGTCTACAGAAAGTGTATAGCCCCCACCAAGTAGAGGGAATGGCATCCAGTCCATAACTGAGGTGTAGCTTAGACCCTAGCCTGGTGTGAACACACTCTTGCCTTCATAAACAAAACAATTCCACGTATAAGCAGTGTGAGAGTCAGCCAGTACAAATAATTTATACCCCCACTTAGTGGGCTTTGCTTTCATATATTGCTGCATACTTATTCTCGCCTTGGATGCCACCATCCTTTCGTCTATGGAGATGTTTTGGTATGGCTGGAAATGTGATTAGCAGGCATTGGTAAGCTCAGTGTACAGGGGCTTGATCTTGAAAAATCTATCATATTCTGTAGTGCTTTTTTTTAGTGTTGTTGGCTTCATCGTCTTCTGGTTTGCTCAAGTGCAGTGACCACATGACTGCTTCAAAGCGGTCTCGTGTCATAGTGTCTCCAGGGAAGCGGAAAATATATGGCCATTCCTTCCTCCAGTAGGTGCCCCTCTCGTGTACAGAGACAAGCCCTGAGTATAGCAGAATTGCCAGGAAAATGTAAAAAATCTCTCATCGTTAGTGGTATCCAAGCGAATTTCAGTCCGGACTGCAGTCTTTTGGCAGCATTTGCATTAGTGTTGCAAATTATTGTGCAGACAACCGAAGTGCTAAAAAAACAGTTGAAAGAGTGAAAGGGGAGACCATGACGCAGTGGTGTCGATTGTGGGGCCTGGGACTGGTGGGCATAAACCGGATTGGGTCGTTCATCATCCTCTTCTCTATTATGCCACCTATCATCTTCTTCCTCTTCTTCCTCCCCGACTCTTGGCCTACCTCCACCACGCTGACTTAAACTTGCGCGTGGGCCTCTAAGCTAAGCTAGCTAACCTAGCGCTAACTTACGTTGAGCTTCAGTTACTCAAATAGATATTTTAGAATGTATGTTTTGTACTCATACAGTAAATTAGTAATAGTAGTATTAGAAGTAATAAATAACAATAGGATTACATACTCTTCTGATGCTTGAGTAGGGCCCTGGACACGATTTACCTTCGTTCTCATCGTTGGGGTCTAAGTAGGTCCTCATCGTCCGATTCAGAGTCAATGGGGATACGTGGAGTCCAACTTTCATCTGTTACAATTAATAACGCCTCTGTAACTGTATATTTGTTACTAGAGCCTGCCATATTTTAATAAACTTTGTGTTTTACCTCCGAAATTCAAGTGCTGTTTTGCGCTCTGCGTAACCGTGCATAATGCAGCAAGTCAACTAATATGATACAATGAGGTGCGCACTTGGATATTTCAACAACCGGTTGGTCGATTTTGACATGTGACCCCTCTATCGAAAGCTCTGGATCAGTATATTTAAATTAGCACAATTACAAGCCACTGAGATTGCATCATATATCCAGAAGATGGCGACAAAACAGTGCCTGTTGTGATTGAAAGAAACTACTGACTTCATCTTCAAACACATTGTTGGCCATGTAAAACGATGGAAACTCATTGAAATCGACTCGAAATGAGAGAGAGACACTAGAGTATCTTTTCAAGTGGTTTTATTCGATCAGACACTACTTTTGGTAACAAAAACAACAAAGGTAAGACGCAGTTTGTTGTTGTGATAAAAAAAATGGAAGTTTGTTATTGACGTTCTTTGATTAATAGTTTAGTGAGTGTTGGTCATAGAGGAACATGGAGGTTGGAATCTGTGAGGTTGCAGCTTTCGAATGGTGTATCGTTTGTGTAGGTAGGTTGAGAAAAATACGTTATCTGTCTACGAATATACGGGCATGCACGGTTTCAAAATACAGTACTGGTTTTGCTATATGCTTATATATTTGCTTGGAGTCTGAATGTTATTTCATTTGGGCAACAACAGTTTAGCTAGATTCCCAGTTGAGACGCTTCTCGTTCCAGTAGTGTATAACATTCAGGTATTCACACACGTTTAAAACCCGTACTACGTCATAGTTTGCGATTGCGGGAGGAGTACCCCGGATATGGGGAACCTCGGGCTGAAGAGGTTAAGGGCTTGGAAGGAAGCATTTCACTGTAATGTCTACACCTGTTGTATTCGGCGCATGTGGCAAATACAATTTGATTTGCTTTGATCTGTCTGTCTGTCTGTCTGTCTGTCTGTCTGTCTGTCTGCACACTACCGGTTAAAGTTTTAGAACACCTACTCATTTAAGGGTTTTTCTTTATTTTTTACTATTTTCTACATTGTAGAATAATAGTGAAGACATCAAAACTATGAAATAACACATATGGAATCATGTAGTAACCAAATTTTTTTTAAACAAAACAAAATATATTTTATATTTGAGATTCTTCAAATAGCCACCCTTTGCCTTGATGACAGCTTTGGACACTCCTGGCATTCTCTCGACCAGCTTCACGAGGTAGTCACCTGGAATGCATTTCAATTAACAGGTATGCCTTCTTAAAAGCTAATTTGTGGAATTTATTTAAAAGTTATTGAAATGTTCCGTATTGACTGACCTTCATGTCTTAATGTAATGATGGGACTGTCGTTTCTCTTTGCTGATTTGTGCTGTTCTTGCCATAATATGGACTTGGTCTTTTACCAAGTAGGGCTATCTTCTGTATACCCCTCCTACCTTGTCACAACACAACTGATTGGCTCAAACGCATTAAGAAGGAAATAAATTACACAAATTAACTTTTAAGAATGCACACCTGTTAATTGAAATGCATTCCAGGTGACTACCTCGTGAAGCTGGTTGAGAGAATGCAAAGAGTGTCCAAAGCTGTCATCAAGGCAAAGGGTGGCTATTTGAAGAATCTCAAATATAAAATATATTTTGATTTGTTTAACACTTTTTTGGTTACTAAATGGTTCCATATGTGTTATTTCTTAGTTTTGATATCTTCACTATGATTCTACAATGTAGAAAATAGTAAAAATAAAGAAAAACCCTTGAATGAGTAGGTGTGTCCAAACTTTTGACTGGTAGTGTAAGTATTCAGTCTCTCTCTCTCTCTCTCTCTCTCTCTCTCTCTCTCTCTCTCTCTCTCTCTCTCTATATATATATATATATATATATATATATATATATATATATATTTCTCTCTCTCCTCTCTTTTCTTCTTGTTCTCCTGTCTGTCTTTGTGTCTAAACCACTCTTCTCTGAGTTCTCCAACCCTCTCACCCCAGTGCTTTCTGTGCCATTCTGTTAGCTCCTCTGCGGTTACCAGTTCATAAATGACTGAAATGTCAATGTAATAGATCATGTTCTCATGCTGAATATACGTGTGGTGAAATTTGCTCTCTTATTGATGTGGTGTTGTGTCTATGGTAAAATCAGGAACTTAGAGAGAGCCTGCGGAAGCAGCAGTCGGCTCTGGATAAACTACGGAGCATCAAAGAGGACAAACGGAGAGAACTGGAGAGACAGAGGGAGCAGGAGGAGGAGAGGAAGAGGAGGGAGGAGGAGGAGAGGAAGAGGAGAGAGGAGGAGGAGGCCAAAAGGTGACCAGCTCTCTCCTCTGCCTAACACACACAGACATGCTCAAGCATTATCTGGTCTTTGACATAGGCCTGTCTGTCTGTTCCCTCTCTCCTTCTCTTTCCCTCCCTCTCTCCTTCTCCCTCCCTCCCTCTCTCCTTCTCTCTCCCTCCCTCCCTCTCTCCCCAGGCGTATTAAGCTGCAGAAGGAGCGTCAGTGGCAGGAGAAGCTGCAGAGAGAGGAGGAGGAGACACAGAGGAGGCTGCAGGAAGAGAGAGAGGTCAAACTGAGAGAGGAGGAGGAGAAGGAGACGCAAGCCCGCCTCTTAGCTGCTAAAGAACAGGTAGAACGAGAACGCAGAGCGGAGGAGGAGGAGAGGAGAGAGCAGGAGAGGAGGAGACAGGAGGAGAGGAGAAGCGAGGAGGAAGAGGCCAGGCAGAGGAGGGAGGAGGAGAAGAGAGAGGAAGAGAGGAGGCTGCAGGAGGAGAGGAGAAAGCAAGAAGAGGAGGATCGGCGCAGAAGAGAGGTGGAGAGGAAGAGGTTAGAGGAGGAGGAGAAGAGAGTGGAGGAGGAGAGGAAGAGGAAGGATGAGGAGAGGAGGCAGCAGGAGGAGGAAGAGATGAAGCTGAAGGAAGAAGCGAAAAGGAAGCTGGAGGAGGAGAGGAGTAGGAGAAGAGAAGAGGTGGTGTTGCGGCAGCAGCAGAGTGCAGGGAAGACAGACATCCGTGGCAAACTGTCAGCCCTTCTTGGAGGACTAGAGGAGAGGAAAGGTAAGGAGGAACGACTAGACTATTAAACTGTTCACTTTCATTCCCCTGTATTCTATTCATTCATTACCTTTATTAAAAACGAATAGCCACATGATTGCTCTTGTCAAAAGTAGTGTACTTTATAGCAGGGTGTAGGGTCTAATTTGAGATTATGATATTTTCAAATGTTAATTGAGGTGATGTCATGAGGTGCTGTTGTGTGATTGGCTGTTCCAGGTGGTCTGCAACCCCAGGCCACGGAGCACAGGAAGTCTGCGACACTCACTTCCTTCCGGGCGCTCTACCCCTTCACCGCTCGCAACCTGGAAGAACTCAGCTTCGAAGCCGATGAGGTCATCGAGGTTAGAACTATACAGATTACTATTTAATTCTACACTTTGACACTGCTTCTTTGTTGACTGACCTTTGTGTGCCCATTCATGTGTGTGTGTGTGTGTGTCTAGGTGGATGAGAGTACGGAGCGGGAGCAGGGTTGGCTGTACGGGAGTCGTCAGGGGAAGATGGGCTGGTTTCCAGAGAGCTATGTAGAGAAACAGGCCAAACCAGAGATACCTGTTACTGTTAATACAACTCCAGCTGCTGCTACTGCTGTTTATGCTGCTAAACATGCCCTCAGACCACAGCTCTCCACCCCCAACAACACCGGGTAGGTTGGGTAATGCACACACACACATACACATAGACACACAGGCACACACACACAAACACACACACACACACCATTTCTAGCTATAGGTATTTCTCATATGTATGGAGCGTGTAACCTTTCCTCGACCCTGATGAGACATTGATATGGTGATTCATGTAAATACTGTATTGCTGACTGAAAAGTTCATGACCTCTGACCCTTCTTGTCTTCCAGGAAACCCGGGGGAGACGCTTCCATGCCAACGGGACAGAACTCCGCCTTCACGCCTACACACGCCCCTCACCCCGCTCCCTCGGAACAGATACAGGTAAAGGAGGAGTGGGACGAGACAGTTTAAGCTAGGAATGAGTAGGTGGCTAAGATGGCCAGTATGGAGATTGGTGATGGATGGCTACACCACAGTTTCTAAACCCAGAGGCGCAACATGGCGAGACATCCGGGAACGCTTGCTAAGCAGACCAGGCAGACCAGGCCAGGGTTTGGGGTTAGGGAAGTCAATGAGAGAAGTTAAAAATTATTCCTTAGTTGTTCTTTTCTTTTTTTTTATTTATCTAAAGGCACAACCTAGATTCAAGCCAATGTCTTAAGAAGTTTAACATGTTATTACCCCAACCCAGTCAAAGTGACAAACTGACACATTTACATTTTAGTCAAAAACAACTTTATATTGAAGGAGTGCCTTTGATTTGACGACCTGCACATGTGCAGTTCAGCGCGAGACGACCGTTAGACCCGAGTGTTTCTGCGCATGAGCTTAGCTAGCCAACGTCAACATGACATCGCCTTACAAGCATGATCGGGGATTTCTATTGGAGAAGCAGTTTCTGCATATCTACATACTGTACTGTCTTTGGTTCCATCTTGTCTATTAGAGGGTCCTTCTTAAATCTGTTAAGTTGACTGTACACAATACAACCAGGAAGAAGGAGTGGAGGAGCAGGACGTGTTGGGTGATGTTTACACTGTAACACCCCACACAGATCATTATGCTACCAGACTAGACAGATTCCTCTATCCTGACTACCCATCCACATCGCTCTGGCCAAACGCCACTCCCACTAGCAGCAGAATTCAATTCAGGATGAGTCGTCAGGCAGAGATTCTTCCTCATGTCTTCTCTGATTCAGATTGGTTCACTCTCCTCATGGATTTAAAAGGAATGGACTGATGTTAGGAATATGGCGGAAACTCCCTCCAGCCGTGATTACACCAATCTAATACTTTTAAATCCATCAGGAGTGGAAGATGTATTGTTTTATCCCCTACAATATCCCCTACAATATCACCTACAATATCCCCTACAATATCCCCTACAATATCCCCTACAATATCCCCTACAATATCCCCTACAATATCACCTGGAATATCACCTACAATATCCCCTACAATATCACCTGGAATATCACCTACAATATCACCTGGAATATCCCCTATAATATCCCCTACAATATCCCCTACAATATCACCTGCAATATCACCTACAATATCACCTACAATATCACCTGGAATATCCCCTACAATATCCCCTGGAATATCACCTACAATATCACCTGGAATATCACCTGGAATATCACCTGGAATATCCCCTACAATATCACCTACAATATCACCTGGAATATCCCCTATAATATCCCCTACAATATCACCTACAATATCCCCTACAATATCCCCTACAATATCCCCTGCAATATCCCCTGCAATATCCCCTACAATATCCCCTACAATATCCCCTACAATATCACCTGGAATATCCCCTACAATATCACCTACAATATCACCTGGAATATCCCCTATAATATCCCCTACAATATCCCCTACAATATCACCTACAATATCCCCTACAATATCCCCTACAATATCACCTGGAATATCACCTACAATATCCCCTACAATATCCCCTACAATATCACCTACAATATCCCCTACAATATCCCCTACAATATCCCCTACAATATCACCTACAATATCACCTACAATATCACCTACAATATCCCCTACAATATCCCCTGGAATATCACCTGGAATATCCCCTATAATATCCCCTACAATATCCCCTACAATATCACCTACAATATCCCCTACAATATCCCCTACAATATCACCTACAATATCACCTACAATATCACCTACAATATCCCCTACAATATCCCCTACAATATCCCCTACAATATCCCCTACAATATCACCTACAATATCACCTACAATATCACCTGGAATATCCCCTACAATATCACCTGCAATATCACCTACAATATCCCCTACAATATCACCTGGAATATCCCCTACAATATCACCTGCAATATCACCTACAATATCCCCTACAATATCCCCTACAATATCACCTGCAATATCACCTACAATATCCCCTACAATATCACCTGGAATATCCCCTACAATATCACCTGCAATATCACCTACAATATCCCCTACAATATCCCCTGCAATATCCCCTACAATATCCCCTACAATATCACCTGGAATATCCCCTACAATATCACCTGCAATATCCCCTACAATATCCCCTACAATATCCCCTACAATATCACCTGCAATATCACCTACAATATCCCCTACAATATCACCTGGAATATCACCTACAATATCCCCTACAATATCACCTACAATATCCCCTACAATATCCCCTACAATATCCCCTACAATATCACCTGGAATATCACCTACAATATCCCCTACAATATCACCTACAATATCCCCTACAATATCCCCTACAATATCACCTGGAATATCACCTACAATATCCCCTACAATATCACCTACAATATCCCCTACAATATCCCCTACAATATCCCCTACAATATCCCCTGGAATATCACCTGGAATATCCCCTATAATATCCCCTACAATATCCCCTACAATATCCCCTACAATATCACCTGCAATATCACCTGCAATATCCCCTACAATATCACCTACAATATCCCCTACAATATCCCCTACAATATCCCCTACAATATCACCTACAATATCCCCTACAATATCACCTACAATATCCCCTACAATATCCCCTACAATATCCCCTACAATATCCCCTACAATATCACCTACAATATCCCCTACAATATCACCTACAATATCACCTACAATATCCCCTACAATATCACCTACAATATCACCTACAATATCACCTACAATATCCCCTACAATATCACCTACAATATCACCTACAATATCACCTACAATATCCCCTACAATATCACCTACAATATCACCTACAATATCACCTACAATATCCCCTACAATATCACCTACAATATCCCCTACATTATCCCCTACAATATCACCTACAATATCCCCTACAATATCACCTACAATATCACCTACAATATCACCTACAATATCCCCTACAATATCACCTACAATATCCCCTACAATATCCCCTACAATATCCCCTACAATATCACCTACAATATCCCCTGGAATATCACCTGGAATATCCCCTACAATATCACCTACAATATCCCCTACAATATCACCTACAATATCCCCTACAATATCCCCTACAATATCACCTGGAATATCACCTACAATATCACCTACAATATCCCCTACAATATCACCTACAATATCACCTACAATATCCCCTACAATATCCCCTACAATATCACCTACAATATCACCTACAATATCACCTACAATATCCCCTACAATATCCCCTACAATATCACCTACAATATCACCTACAATATCCCCTACAATATCACCTACAATATCCCCTACAATATCACCTACAATATCACCTACAATATCCCCTACAATATCCCCTACAATATCACCTACAATATCCCCTACAATATCACCTACAATATCACCTACAATATCACCTACAATATCCCCTACAATATCACCTACAATATCCCCTACAATATCCCCTACAATATCACCTACAATATCACCTACAATATCACCTACAATATCCCCTACAATATCCCCTACAATATCACCTACAATATCACCTACAATATCCCCTACAATATCCCCTACAATATCACCTACAATATCACCTACAATATCACCTACAATATCACCTACAATATCACCTACAATATCCCCTACAATATCCCCTACAATATCCCCTACAATATCCCCTACAATATCCCCTACAATATCCCCTACAATATCACCTACAATATCCCCTACAATATCCCCTACAATATCACCTGGAATATCCCCTACAATATCCCCTACAATATCACCTACAATATCCCCTACAATATCCCCTACAATATCCCCTACAATATCCCCTACAATATCACCTGGAATATCACCTACAATATCCCCTACAATATCACCTGGAATATCACCTACAATATCCCCTACAATATCACCTACAATATCCCCTACAATATCACCTGGAATATCACCTGGAATATCACCTGGAATATCCCCTACAATATCCCCTACAATATCCCCTACAATATCACCTACAATATCCCCTACAATATCACCTACAATATCACCTACAATATCACCTACAATATCACCTACAATATCCCCTACAATATCACCTACAATATCACCTACAATATCACCTACAATATCACCTGGAATATCACCTGGAATATCCCCTATAATATCCCCTACAATATCCCCTACAATATCCCCTACAATATCACCTGGAATATCACCTGGAATATCCCCTATAATATCCCCTACAATATCACCTACAATATCCCCTACAATATCCCCTACAATATCCCCTACAATATCCCCTACAATATCACCTACAATATCCCCTACAATATCACCTACAATATCACCTACAATATCACCTACAATATCCCCTACAATATCACCTACAATATCCCCTACAATATCCCCTACAATATCCCCTACAATATCCCCTACAATATCACCTACAATATCACCTACAATATCCCCTACAATATCCCCTACAATATCACCTGGAATATCACCTACAATATCACCTACAATATCCCCTACAATATCACCTACAATATCCCCTACAATATCCCCTACAATATCCCCTACAATATCCCCTACAATATCACCTACAATATCACCTACAATATCCCCTACAATATCCCCTACAATATCCCCTACAATATCACCTGGAATATCACCTACAATATCCCCTACAATATCCCCTACAATATCACCTACAATATCACCTACAATATCCCCTACAATATCACCTACAATATCCCCTACAATATCCCCTACAATATCCCCTACAATATCACCTGGAATATCACCTACAATATCCCCTACAATATCCCCTACAATATCCCCTACAATATCCCCTACAATATCACCTACAATATCCCCTACAATATCCCCTACAATATCCCCTGGAATATCACCTGGAATATCACCTGGAATATCCCCTATAATATCCCCTACAATATCCCCTACAATATCACCTACAATATCACCTACAATATCCCCTACAATAGCACCTACAATATCCCCTACAATATCCCCTACAATATCCCCTACAATATCACCTGGAATATCCCCTACAATATCCCCTAGAATATCCCCTACAATATCCCCTACAATATCCCCTGGAATATCACCTGGAATATCCCCTACAATATCCCCTACAATATCCCCTACAATATCCCCTACAATATCCCCTACAATATCCCCTACAATATCCCCTACAATATCACCTACCCCATCCTTTTGCCCTCTATCACCCTCTTTCTCTCTACCTCCTTGCTCTATCTCTCCCTCCATCCTTCCTTCTCTCTCTCTGTAGGTGGTGGGTAACCTGCAGGCCCAGGCTCTGTGTTCGTGGACGGCTAAGACCGAGAGCCATCTGAACTTCAGTAAGGAGGATGTGATCCGGGTGCTGGAGCAGCAGGACAGCTGGTGGCTGGGGGAGCTCAACGGGGTTCAGGGCTGGTTCCCCAAAACATACGTCACACTGCTGGGAGACAATGACAACACCACTGCGTAAATACACACACTTCCCACACACCTCCTTCACACACCTCTCTCTCACACACCCCTCACACACACACACCTCCGTCACACACACTCACACACCTCCCTCCCACACACACCTCCCTCACACACACCTCCCTCACTCACACTCACACACCTCCCTCACACTTCTCCCTCACACACACACCTCCCTCCCTCACTCACACACACACACACACACACTTCCCTCACTCACACTCACACACCTCCCTCCCACACACACCTCCCTCACACTTCTCCCTCACTCACACTCACACACCTCCCTCACACACACACACCTCCCTCACACACACACACACCTCCCTCATACACACACACACACCACACACACCTCCCTCACACACACACACACACACACACACACAGTGAAGGAATTCAGTCGTGTGTTTGTGTGTAGAATTCAGTCATGTGTACCTGAAAATATGTGTGCACGGCTGCTTGTGTGGTACGTGAGCATGGTTACTGTGCCCATGGTTACTGTGCCCATGGTTACTGGCCACAGTAGTACTGGTCTTATGATAGGAAAGCATTTTTTTGTTTTATTAATGTCCATTTGTCTTGTCTCAGCCTGACGTATTCCGATGAATCTGAGGCCTCAGATGCTGCTCAACAGGAAGGTACTCTCTCTCTCCCTCTCTTTCTCTCTCTCTCTCTCACCCCCCCCCCCCCCCCTCTCTCCTTCCTAATCTCTTTGTTATGGATATAAACCCATTCTACAATAAGATCTCTCCAGACTGATGATAGACACCCTTCAGACAAACAAAAACTTTCCTCTGTGTCTCTGAGAGGTCATGTTTTGTGTCATCCAATCAGAATCTCCCTCTGAGAGGTCATGTTTTGTGTCATCCAATCAGAATCTCCCTCTGAGAGGTCATGTTTTTATTTTATTCCTCCTTTATTTAACCATTCACATTGAGATTTACAACAAAGCAGCATACATACAGTTACACTCTCCCAGCCACACAAAAATGTATGCACGCATGACTGTAAGTCGCTTTGGATAAAAGCGTCTGCTAAATGGCATATTATTACACAACATAACAATGCATTGAAGTTAAAACAGTGCAAAGGGCAAAAGAGAACTTATAGAGCAGGTTTAATCAATCAATCAGAATAACATCTAGTTTTAGGTCCTTCTGCAAAAGCACTCTTACCAGAATCAGTTCTTGTGTTGGGAACATTATAAAATACAGTTCTGCCTTCTCAGACGGTGCAAGATTCTGTAGTGAATTGTGTCACCCAATAAGAATCTCTCTCTGAGAGGTCATGGTTTGTATCATCCAATAAGAATGTCTCTCTGAGAGGTCATGGTTTGTATCATCCAATCAGAGTACGTGGCGCTGTACACCTATGAGAGCCCAGAGCCTGGCGACCTGACGTTTAGTGACCCAGAGAGAGGGAGAGTGGTGGAGCGGAGGCATCGGAGACCGCACTGGAGTGTTCCCTTCCAACTACGTCAAACCCAAAGAGGCAGACGTAAGACACAAACACACACATGTCCTTGACTATAACTTGTATCTGGCTTGTACTTAAGACCTAAGTACTCTAACTTGTTATTTCAGACATCCAGCAACTCGGGGAAGCCAGATCAGCATGGGAAGAAGCCAGGTAAGTCAACTGGAGAAATGTATGTATGTATGTATGTATGTATGTATGTATGTATGTATGTATGTATGTATGTATGTATGTATGTATGTATGTATGTATGTATGTATGTATGTATGTATGTATGTATGTATGTATGTATGTATGTATGTATGTATGTATGTATGTATGTATGTATGTATGTATGTATGTATGTATGTATGTATGTATGTATGTATGTATGTATGTATGTATGTATGTATGTATGTATGTATGTATGTATGTATGTATGTATGTATGTATGTATGTATGTATGTATGTATGTATGTATGTATGTATGTATGTATGTATGTATGTATGTACACTGCTCAAAAAAATAAAGGGAACACTAAAATAACACATCCTAGATCTGAATGAATGAAATAATCTTATTAAATACTTTTTTCTTTACATAGTTGAATGTGCTGACAACAAAATCACACAAAAATGATCAATGGAAATCACATTTATCAACCCATGGAGGTCTGGATTTGGAGTCACCCTCAAAATTAAAGTGGAAAACCACACTACAGGCTGATCCAACTTTGATGTAATGTCCTTAAAACAAGTCAAAATGAGGCTCAGTAGTGTGTGTGGCCTCCACGTGCCTGTATGACCTCCCTACAACGCCTGGGCATGCTCCTGATGAGGTGGCGGATGGTCTCCTGAGGGATCTCCTCCCAGACCTGGACTAAAGCATCCGCCAACTCCTGGACAGTCTGTGGTGCAACGTGGCGTTGGTGGATGGAGCGAGACATGATGTCCCAGATGTGCTCAATTGGATTCAGGTCTGGGAACGGGCGGTCCATAGCATCAATGCCTTCCTCTTGCAGGAACTGCTGACACACTCCAGCCACATGAGGTCTAGCATTGTCTTGCATTAGGAGGAGCCCAGGGCCAACCGCACCAGCATATGGTCTCACAAGGGGTCCGAGGATCTCATCTCGGTACCTAATGGCAGTCAGGCTACCTCTGGCGAGCACATGGAGGGCTGTGCGGCCCCCCAAAGAAATGCCACCCCACACCATGACTGACCCACCGCCAAACCGGTCATGCTGGAGGATGTTGCAGGCAGCAGAACGTTCTCCACGGCGTCTCCAGACTCTGTCACGTCTGTCACATGTGCTCAGTGTGAACCTGCTTTCATCTGTGAAGAGCACAGGGCGCCAGTGGCGAATTTGCCAATCTTGGTGTTCTCTGGCAAATGCCAAACGTCCTGCACGGTGTTGGGCTGTAAGCACAACCCCCACCTGTGGACGTCGGGCCCTCATACCACCCTCATGGAGTCTGTTTCTGACCGTTTGAGCAGACACATGCACATTTGTGGCCTGCTGGAGGTCATTTTGCAGGGCTCTGGCAGTGCTCCTCCTGCTCCTCCTTGCACAAAGGCGGAGGTAGCAGTCCTGCTGCTGGGTTGTTGCCCTCCTACGGCCTCCTCCACGTCTCCTGATGTACTGGCCTGTCTCCTGGTAGCGCCTCCATGCTCTGGACACTACGCTGACAGACACAGCAAACCTTCTTGCCACAGCTCGCATTGATGTGCCATCCTGGATGAGCTGCACTACCTGAGCCACTTGTGTGGGTTGTAGACTCCGTCTCATGCTACCACTAGAATGAAAGCACCGCCAGCATTCAAAAGTGACCAAAACATCAGCCAGGGAGCATAGGAACTGAGAAGTGGTCTGTGGTCACCACCTGCAAAACCAGTCCTTTATTGGGGGTGTCTTGCTAATTGCCTATAATTTCCACCTGTTGTCTATTCCATGTGCACAACAGCATGTGAAATGTATTGTCAATCAGTGTTGCTTCCTAAGTGGACAGTTTGATTTCACAGAAGTGTGATTGACTTGGAGTTACATTGTGTTGTTTAAGTGTTCCCTTTATTTTTTTGAGCAGTGTATATCCCCACGCTGGTCCTGTTTTCCTTCTGCATTTCCTCTACATCTGATGTTACTCCCTACTTGTGTGTGTGTCTGTGTGTGTGTCTGTGTGTGTCTGTGTCTGTGTCTGTGTCTGTGTCTGTGTCTGTGCGTGTGTGTGTGTGCGTGTCCAGAGATAGCCCAGGTGAGCACTGCCTACACGGCCACAGGAACAGAGCAGCTCAGCCTGGCACCAGGACAGCTCATCCTCATCCTCAGCAAGAATTCCACCGGCTGGTGGCTCGGAGAACTGCAGGTTGGCTGATTAATTAATTAATGGTTGTTTTGGACTATAATGAAATAAGGCAATGTGATTTTGGCTGCGTTTATTCACAATTATTGGTAAAAGATCTGATCTGATTGGTCAAAAAGAACAATTAGTGGGAAAAGATCAGAACAGTCAGCCCAAATCTGATATTTTTTCCACTAATTGGTCTTTTGACCAATCAGATCAGATTTTGTCACATCAGATCTTTTTCAGAGCTGATCTGATTGGTCAAAATACCAATGAGTGAAAAAAAGATCAGAATTGGTCTGCCTGTCTAAATGCAGCCTTAGATTGATACATTTGGTTAAATGGTTGATCTCTCTCTAAGGCGCGGGGAAAGAAGCGTCAGAAGGGTTGGTTTCCTGCCTCACACGTCAAAATGCTGGGATCCAACAGCGGCAAGTCCACACCAGCACGTCTACCAGGTAACACACACCTTTAGTAGGTAATGAGTGAAGAAAAGTGAATGTATAGTTTACTAGTTTTATTTGGAACTTAGTCCCTCACACCAGTGGAGGCTGGTGGGAGGAGCTATAGGAGGACGGGCTCATTGTAATGGCTGGAATGGAACGGTATCAAACACATCAAACATATGGAAACCACATGTTTGATTCTGTTCCATTTATTCCATTCTAGCCATTACAATGTGCCTGTCTTCCTATAGCTCCTCCGACCAGCCTCCACTGCCTCACACCTCATTCTCCTCTCTCCCCCCTCTCTCTCCCCTTCCTCTGCTCCCCCTCCTCTTTCCCCCTCTCTCTCTCTCTCTGTCTCTCTCCGTCTCTCTCCCACTCTCCTCCAGTGTGTCAGGTCATTGCCATGTACGACTACAAAGCAGCCAATGAGGATGAGATGAGCTTCTCCAAAGGTCAGCTGATCAGTGTGTTCGACAAGAATGACCCCGATTGGTGGAAAGGAGAGGTCAATGGGATCACCGGTCTGTTCCCAACCAATTACGTCAAGATGACCACTGCCGACTCCGACCCCAGCCAGCAATGTGAGTACATTACGAATTTGTTGTTTTTCTCAAATGATCATTTCTCAAAGTGGAATGTTCACAAGACAGGGAGGGCAGATAGACACACACATAAGGTACATCTCAGTACACATGACAGGGAGGGCTAAGGGTTTAGCAGTCTAAAGGTTAGGGGTGAGTTTAGGGTAAGGATTTAGCAGTGTAAAGGTTAGGGGTGAGGTTAAGGTAAGGATTTAGCATTCTAAAGGTTAGGGGTGAGGTTAGGGTAAGGATTTAGCAGTGTAAAGGTTAGGGGTGAGGTTAAGGTAAGAGTTTAGCGGTCTAAAGGTTAGGGGTGAATTTGGCTACTTAGCTTATTTAATTGGCTACTTAGCTTATTTAAGCCTGTCTCAAAATACAACACTGCCCCTTTAAGACAAAAAAAAAAAGCTCTGTACCTGACTCGCTTTTCAAAGATGTCTAGAAATGTATACGTTTTGTGCTCTTGTAGGAAGCAATCACTCCCCTATTGCTGACAAAAAAATTATCTATAACTGGGCTAATAACTCACTAGCTAGCAGAGGATATAACTAAATGTGCACACGTGGCTACATGCAGCTCTCGCTTTGATCTCAAAACAAGCGCATCTACTCACAACCGCTCATTCTGTAAACACAGTCCAGTTCAAAGTGAATGGCACAGATCCATATATGGCAATGGTCTATTTGCATATAGGCCTACTGCAGCTCTGATTGGTTATGACGCACCGGTCTGTGTAGAGTATGGGCTGAGTCATGCCTGTCAATGCAATAGAATCCTACCCCGACGCGTTCTGCCTACAACAAAATCTCTTCCATAGTTTGTTTTGTTTCGGTATGTTGCATTGAAAATGGCTAATATTGCGTTGATTCGATCACAAGTGCCACAGTAAAGGGAAACGTTGCTAGTGTTAACAGGGAAAACTCTAGAACAGTGGTCATCAACCTTTTCTGAGTCAAGATCACTTTGAGACAAAATGCAAGCTGAGATCTTCCGCTCAGATTTTTTTTTTTTTACAGGACTTAAAAAACGAAAGCCTATGCAACATTAACCAATTAGAAACAGTACTGTAGCAATGAGGTTTGTGCAGAAAGCTATAGGCCCAATACATTATCACCGCATATTGGCTTTGCTTGAATTGCATTGATGTTCTGGACATTTTTAAATTTCAAAATTTGAGGTAGGCTATATGATCACACCGGTAATACATCCGTTATTGTATTACTTGTGAAGCACAGCTGAGTTTTAAATAATTAGCTTTTTATTTTTATTTTACTGGGCTGATGGTGCCTGCATCTGATGGTCAGTCTCAGCGGATGGAGAGAGCAGCAGACTGAGGGTCCACCTCTCTCAACTCTCCTTTTCCTCCATTGACACTGACCAAAAAGGGACACCGTCTTCCAGATGATGGCAAAACTCAAGTCGCACCGCATTGTTTCTGCCTCATGCACAAATTAATGTTGTCACTCCTACGAACAGAGAAAGTGAAATATTCCTGGATATTAAAAAAAGACCCAAGCAGCTAATAATAACAACACTTTCCTACTCATTCATTACTGCTGCAGTGCTGGTTGTAGCGTTGTGTGGAAATAGGAAGAACGCGCATTTTATGGCTTATAAATGTGTTGAATACAAACGTGTTGACAGTGCTTAGTAAGAACTTACACATGAACTCACTCGGTGACAGTCCTATGTAGCTCAGCTGGTAGAGCACGGCACTTGAAACGCCAAGGTAGTGGGTTCGATCCCCGGGACCACCCATACACAAAAATGTATGCACGCATGACTGTAAGTCGCTTTGGATAAAAGCGTCTGCTAAATGGCATATTATTATTATTAAACATTTTGAAATCTCACAGGACCAACTTTACTGTAGCTTTCATTCATGCCTGCTACGTTACTGCAGACACAGTAATCTGAGCCATCCGATTGGCCAGCGGTAGGCCTATAGTGCACTTGATTTGCTCTCTGGGCCCGTCGGGAAGGCAGAGTTTGTACCTTCAGACACATGAAATAGTTCAAAATGGCAACAGTTCGCCTACCCGGCGCGCAGGGCAGCTGAATCTGTTTTTTTTTTACAGAAATGTTTGGCGATTTGACTAGGAATGCCTTGGAGATCGACCAGTCGATCGCAATCGACCGGTTGCTGACCACTTCTCTAGAAAGTCGAGTGAAGTTCAGTCTCGTGCTTCTCTCTGTGAGCTGATATTTGTGCAGTCCAGGGGGTCTCGGGGCTACTGCTCACGCGAGCAGCTTAGAGGGAACATTTGGTTGTGTGTTGTGGTCATCCTGGGTGAATGTTGGAACAGCATTAACGGTATGACAGTCTGTGGAAGGGATCTGGAGGACAGCTTGTGTTTACAGTCAACACAACACCATATCTCTGAAAATAAACACCCACAGTTTCAGGGGAACAAAGTATCTAGATATAGCTCTACATCTTCAACAGTATATTAGACGTTTCTTTAACCAGAAGAAAATGCAACAAAGTAGACTGACCTACCCTCAAATAAATGAAGTTTGATGTCTGATTCCATTCATCCAGTAGATCCATTCCTATTGTAAGTGTTCCCAAGGCGAGGCACGATCCCAAGGTCTCTGTATCCTCTCTGGAAGCACACACACACACACACACACACACACACACACACACACACCACACACACACACACACACACACACACACACACACACACACACACACACCACACACACACACACACACACCACACACACACACACCACACACACACACACAGACAGAGAGACAGAGAGACAGAGAGACAGAGAGAGAACTATATGTGATTCCTCTTTCTTTCTCTCTCAATTCAATTTCATTTAAGGGCTTTATTGGCATGGGAAACGTATGTTAACATTGCCAAAGCAAGTGAAGTAGATAGTAAACAAAATTGAAATAAACCATAAATATTAACAGTAAAAATTACACTCAGAAGTTTCAAAAGAATAAAGACATTTCTCAATAGCAAGGCTATGCTCACTGAGTCTGTACATTGTCAAGCTTTCCTTAAGTTTGGGTCAGTCACAGTGGTCAGGTATTCTGCCACTGTGTACTCTCTGTTTAGAGCCAAATAGCATTCTAGTTTGCTCTGTTTTTTTGTTAATTCTTTCCAATGTGTCAAGTAATTCTCTTTTTGTTTTCTCATGATTTGGTTGGGTCTAATTGTGTTGTTGTCCTGGGGCTCTGTTTGTGTTTGTGAACAGAGCCCCAGGACCAGCTTACTTAGGGGACTCTTCTCCAAGTTAATCTCTCTGTAGGTGATGGCTTTGTTATGGAAGGTTTGGGAATCGCTTTCTTTTAAGTGGTTATAGAATTTAACGTCTCTTTTCTGGATTTTGATAATTAGCGGGTATCGGCCTAATTCTGCTCTGCATGCATTATTTGGTGTTTTTCGTTGTACACAGAGGATATTTTTGCAGAATTCTGCATGCAAAGTCTCAATTTGGTGTTTGTCCCATTTTGTGAATTCTTGGTTGGTGAGCGGACCCCAGACCTCACAACCATAAAGGGCAATGGGTTCTATAACTGATTCAAGTATTTTTAGCCAGATCCTAATTGGTATGTCAAATTTTATGTTCCTTTTGATGGCATAGAAGGCCCTTCTTGCCTTGTCTCTCAGATCGTTCACAGCTTTGTGGAAGTTACCTGTGGCGCTGATGTTTAGGCCGAGGTATGTATAGTTTTTTGTGTGCTCTAGGGCAACGGTGTCTAGATGGAATTTGTATTTGTAGTCCTGGCAACTGGGCCTTTTTTGGAACACCATTATTTTTGTCTTACTGAGATTTACTGTCAGGGCCCAGGTCTGACAGAATCTGTGCAGAAGATCTAGGTGCTGCTGTAGGCCCTCCTTGGTTGGTGACAGAAGCACCAGATCATCAGCAAACAGTAGACATTTGACTTCTGATTCTAGTAGGGTGAGGCCGGGTGCTGCAGACTGTTCTAGTGCCCTCGCCAATCCGTTTATATATATATGTTGAAGAGGGTGGGGCTTAAACTACATCCCTGTCTCACCCCACGGCCCTGTGGAAAGAAATGTGTGTGTTTTTTGCCAATTTTAACCAAACACTTGTTGTTTGTGTACATGGATTTTATAATATTGTATGTTTTTCCCCCAACACCGCTTTCCATCAATTTGTATAGCAGACCCTCATGCCAAATTGAGTCAAAAGCTTTTTTGAAATCAACAAAGCATGAGAAGACTTTGCCTTCGTTTTGTTTTGTTTGTTTGTCAATTATGGTGTGCAGGGTGAATACGTGGTCTGTCGTACGGTAATTTGGTAAAAAGCCAATTTGACATTTGCTCAGTACATTGTTTTCACTGAGGAAATGAACTAGTCTGCTGTTAATGATAATGCAGAGGATTTCCCCAAGGTTGCTGTTGATGCATATCCCACGGTAGTTATTGGGGTCACATTTGTCTCCACTTTTGTGGATTGGGGTGATCAGTCCTTGGTTCCAAATATTGGGGAAGATGCCAGAGCTAAGGATGATGTTAAAGAGTTTAAGTATAGCCAATTGAAATTTGTGGTCTGTATATTTTATCATTTCATTGAGGATACCATCAACACCACAGGCCTTTTTGGGTTGGAGGGTTTGTATTTTGTCCTGTAGTTCATTCAATGTAATTGGAGAATCCAGTGGGTTCTGGTAGTCTTTAATAGTTGATTCTAAGATTTGCATTTGATCATGTATATTTTTTTGCTGTTTGTTCATTGTTATAGGGCCAAAAAGATTGGCGAAGTGGTTTACCCATACATCTCCGTTTTGGATAGATAGCTCTTCGTGTTGTTGTTTGTTTAGTGTTTTCCAATTTTCCCAGAAGTGGTTAGAGTCTATGGATTCTTCAATTACATTGAGCTGATTTCTGACATGCTGTTCCTTCTTTTTCCGTAGTGTGTTTCTGTATTGTTTTAATTGCTGTCACCTCCAGGTAGGTGTTTGTCCACCTGTGTGCTGAGGCTGTCAGGTTCTTGTCCAGTTCTGGCATTTAGGTCGCCACAGACGAGACGATGTCCCTGGGTCTGGAAATGATTGATTTCCCCCTCCAGGATGGAGAAGCTGTCTTCATTAAAGTATGGGGATTCTAGTGGGGGGATATACAGTGGGAGAAAAAAATATTTAGTCAGCCACCAATTGTGCAAGTTCTCCCAGGATTTGAGTCCCTGGCGGCGTAGTGTGTTACTGATGGTAGGCTTTGTTACTTTGGTCCCAGCTCTCTGCAGGTCATTCACTAGGTCCCCCCGTGTGGTTCTGGGATTTTTGCTCACCGTTCTTGTGATCATTTTGACCCCACGGGGTGAGATCTTGCGTGGAGCCCCAGATCGAGGGAGATTATCAGTGGTCTTGTATGTCTTCCATTTCCTAATAATTGCTCCCACAGTTGATTTCTTCAAACCAAGCTGCTTACCTATTGCAGATTCAGTCTTCCCAGCCTGGTGCAGGTCTACAATTTTGTTTCTGGTGTCCTTTGACAGCTCTTTGGTCTTGGCCATAGTGGAGTTTGGAGTGTGACTGTTTGAGGTTGTGGACAGGTGTCTTTTATACTGATAACAAGTTCAAACAGGTGCCTCTTAAAGAAGAAGTTACAGGTCTGTGAGAGACAGAAATCTTGCTTGTTTGTAGGTGACCAAATACTTATTTTCCACCATAATTAATAATCCTACAATGTGATTTTCTGGATTTTCTTTTCTCAATTTGTCTGTCATAGTTGACGTGTACCTATGATGAAAATTACAGGCCTCTCTCATCTTTTTAAGTGGGAGTACTTGCACAATTGGTGGCTGACTAAATACTTTTTTTCCCCACTGTAGGTAGCACACAGGAGGAAATTTTTCTCTGTTGAGATAATTTCCTTTTGAATTTCGAGCCAAATGTAAAATGTTCCTGTTTTGATTAATTTAATTGAGTGAGTTAGGTCTGCTCTATACCAAATTAGCATACCCCCTGAGTCCCTTCCCTGTTTCACACCTGGTAGTTTGGTGGATGGAACTACC
>NC_140014.1:39200550-39213050 GCF_964263955.1 Coregonus lavaretus
CTTGTTCTTTAATCACACAAACCATGCCACTAAATATATTCTCTCTCTCTCCACTCTCTCTTTCTCTCCACCCCTCTCTCTCTTCACTCCCTCTTTCCACCCCTCTCTGTCTCTCTCTCTCTCTCTCTCTCTCTTACTGGGCAATATACAGAACAACATTTTGCTCCTGGCTTTAAAACAAGAGAGACACATTACTTCCAAATCTTGAACCGTTTAACATCTTCCTTCAAAAGCCTCGTATCCATCTAGCCAGCCTCCTACCTTCTCATTTCCCCCCTCTCCTCTTCTAATTTCCCCCCTCTCTTCTTCTAATTTCCCCCCTCTCTTCTTCTAATTTCCCCCCTCTCCTCTTCTAATTTCCCCCCTCTCTTCTTCTAATTTTCCCCCTCTCCTCTTCTAATTTCCCCCCTCTCTTCTTCTAATTTCCCCCTCTCTTCTTCTCATTTCCCCCCTCTCTTCTTCTCATTTCCCCCCTCTCTTCTTCTAATTTCCCCCCTCTCTTCTTCTAATTTCCCCCCTCTCTTCTTCTTTCTCTCTCTCTCTCGCCTGCCTGTCAAGAGGGCCCCAGTTATAGCGTCGGTGCTCGTCGTCACGCCAACAATTACACCGCTCCGCATGCCTTTTGTGAGGCATTCTTTTAATTGCTGGAAATGTGTAAAACGATTACAACCAATCTAAATCAAGCGTCCCCTCTCATTTCATTCCATTTCGCCCGGATGGATTGGAACGATACACTATGTGGTTTAGCCTTCCCCTGGCCAATCTGAAATGGAGACAGGCTAAATGCTGGATGGTGGATGTTTTGCTGTGTGTGTGTGTGTGATTACCCATCAGCATGGGTCCCCCTGCCTGGCGTCTCAGTTGGAGGGCTGCCTGTCTGTCGTGGCCATAAGTGGGGCTGTGATGAACAGCTTATGAAACTGTAATGACGTCTAAACTGCAGGCACGCTATAAATGTACCTAAAACAGCCATTGAGGCTGTCAGACACTAGCTGGTGTTGCGTGTGTGTGTGTGTGTGTGTGTGTGTGTGTGTGTGTGTGTGTGTGTGTGTGTGTGTGTGTGTGTGTGTGTGGGTGTGTGTGCGAGAGAGAGAGAGAGAGAGAGAGAGAGAGAGAGAGAGAGAGAGAGAGAGAGAGAGAGAGAGAGAGAGAGGTTAAGCCACTCGCTCAATTCCCTCAAATTAAATATTCTGTGATGACTGTTCGGAGGCTTGGTCCTGTGGCTATATCTCATTGACGGGGCCGCAGTGGAAAGGGTCAAAAGCTTCAAGTTCCTTGGAGTGCACATCACTGACGACCTGAAATGGTCCCTTCACACAGACAGTGTGGTGAAGAAGGCGCAACAGCGCCTCTTCAACCTCAGGAGGCTGAAGAAATTTGGCTTGGCCCCTAAGACCCTCACAAACTTCTACAGATGCACTATTGAGTGTATCCTGTCAGGGAGTATCACAGCCTGGTACGGCAATTGAACCGTCCGCAAAGGCAGGGCTCTCCAGAGGGTGGTGCGGTCAGCCCAACGCATCATCGGGGGCACACTGCCTGCCCTCCAGGACATCTACAGGACATCTACAGCACCCGGTGTCACAGGAAGGCCAAGAAGATCATCAAGGACCTCAGCCAACCAAGCCATGGCCTGTTCACCCCGTTACCATCTGGAAGGAGGAGACAGTACAGGTGGATCAAAGCTGGGACCGAGAGACTGATAAACAGCTTCTATCTCCAGGCCATCAGACTGTTAAACAGTCAACACTAGCCGGCCTCCGCCCAGTACCCTGCCCTGAAACTTAGTCACTGTTACTAGCTGGCTACTCTACCCTGCACCTTAAGAGACTGCTTTGTCCTATGTACAGAGTAATTGAACACTGGTCACGTTTAAGGTCCTGAACAGTGAAAATCATGTTTTTCATCAAATAGGATGAAATTTGGATCAAACCAGTTCATAGTAGGTTGACCCAAGTATGAAAAATGACTGTAGCTGGTGGTACATTGACAGAAAAGTTTATCATAAAGTTACTGGAGGCAGGCATTACTTCCGGCTTTATGCTTTATGCAACGTCAGTTTCCCAAGAAAGTGCACGACCAAATATAGCATATTTCAAATTGAGTACTTCAAAAACACCAGAAAACACATTGTACAATAAATAGATCACTACATCAACGCATTGATAGCGTCATATTTCAGAAAAGGAAATAAAATTAATTTAACAAACATTTCCCTTTTCAAAAACATTACAGGCTACGTAAACCGGCTCCTGGATTCTACATCAAGCAGAAATTAGTGTTTGAATTATTAAAGTTTCCTCTCACCACCTCTACAAGCCAGAATGTTTGGTGAAGCAAAGCCTGAAGCATGTGTACAAGATAAAAAGAGGCACGCATACTTGCCGAGCTCGTGCACGGTAACATGGTTCTGCGCATGCTTCAGGTGATAGAAATCTGAACGCACTACCAGCACTTTGAAAAGTTGATATACTTTCCTGCGGATATATTGTCTCACATTCAAAAGGACCAACCGCACGGACAACCGGTAAAGTACGTTAAAATATAATTTTATTCAACATTCTGACTTGTAGAGGTCGTGAGAAGAAACTTTCCTGATTCAAACGCTCATTTCTGCCCGACGTAGAATTCTATGCAATTGAACGTCGGGTTTCCAGGCAAGAGACTGATTAGATGGATGACTAAGGAAATTTACATTTGTGACTGAGTGATAGAAACTATTAAAAGATCTCCATTGATATTCATGATGTAGTTTTTGTGAGGTGATAATCATAATGCAAATTAGCTAGGTCACTAATCACCTTGATATGACTGTGGAAAATACTCTTGTTTGTATATTTCTGTTTTTGTATTTGTTTTGTTCATAATAATAATAAAATAATAATAATAATAATAATAATAAAAACTGTGGAAAGGGTTTGAGAATACTTTTTAGCTGAAAATAAGTTAGTATAACGGCGCCATCTTGTGGAATGAAATGAGCACTGCATCCCTGCTCCTCAAATTCAACATCTGCCAGACAAGTATAGACAACCGCACAACTGTAGCTCTAGAGCCGTTCCGTCGCGACAGGCAACTCGATGTTGTCTTCGCGTGATGGACCAGAGATAGTACTACTGTACATGGGTTCCATTCTTACTAACCCACCTTTGATGGTTTATATCCAAACAGCATGACCACCGCCATCTGTAGGTCTTCTCTGCTCGGGTAGACTTTCTTGTCGGTGTCACACAGCTCGTAAACCTTTGGAGGAAATACATTGCAATGTAACACAAAGTTGACATTGTAGGAACGAGAGATAGATGGGGTGCAACGTTTATCTAGTTAGCTAGCTACTAAACTAGCTAACGTTAGTTCTTACCTTTTAAAACGTATTATTGTCAGTGTCGGTGATTTCTCTCTGTTTTCTGCCCGATTGTGTAGAGAATTCATGACCATATTGGAAAACTGCACAGACGAGGAGGAAGTTTGACAAGTTTCCGTGGAGACTGTATGGAGTTTCACAGTTGGTGGATACCTGTTTGTTTTTCGCGGGGGGTTACAGTATCGTCAAAAATGATTGGACAAAAATCAACCCCATAGGATCTAAGGTTGGGTTTGTCCTTGTTCCACTGGGGAAAACTCAGACAGTGTTCTTTACCAGGAGGAAGGTTGGAGATGAGGTATGCTTGAGGTTATATGGGAGATACTTGGAGAGGGTGGGGGCCTTCAGGTTCCTTTGGGTATACTTTGACATTCAGGTTCCTTGGGGTATACTTTGACACTAGACTGACCTGGGCAGAACACATTGGGAGAGTGGTGGGAAAGTGTAAGAAGGTGCTAAATGTGATGCACTGTCTGACTGGGAAGGAGTGGTGGGCTGGGCGTTCCTCATTGAGGACTATCTATTGTAGTGACCCGCACAGACAGCTGTGTGTTATGTGTTAGGTTAGTAGGTGGTTGTGTTGTACCTACCAGTACCCAGTGTTCGCGGGGTCCGACATGTCAATCAACCTGCTATCTGCCAATCACGGGAATGCCTGGAATGTTCTGATGCCGGGCATCCTGGCGGTTGGCGGAGTGGCGTGGAGGGGGGTTGGGCAGGGGGATGGAGCGTTGGAAGTTAAGACCAGGTTTAGCCTTTGTTCTCTCTTTTTTACGTCTGGGCTTCACAAGAGAAGGTCACGATTGGCTTGTGGGTTATCTTTCATTTATTTGGCGTGGGCTATGGCCAAACAGTAGCCTGTGTAAAGTTGGTTTAATAAACCGTCCATTCGTAAACTCAATCCTCTGTCTGGACAGTTGTTCTTTTATGATCTAGTCAGGTCATTACATTGGTGTCAGAAGTAAAAACGTTGATAAAAGTTAGCCAGCTAGCTAGCTGACTTCTGTGGCTAGCTACCGTAGGTGAGAACGGGGGTTGAAGATGCTTCGAGGGAATCCGAAAGTGAAGGTGGAGGTAGGGGACGATTATGGCCAAGGAGGTGCGTGTGCATGGACGTCGGGGGTTCTGGCTGAGGAGATCGCCAGGGCATCGGAGCCCAGAGGCCGCTTGAGGGAGGACGTTAGAGTGATGGCGGCTGAAGCGGGCATGAGTGCTTCGTCGACTGTGTTTCGCGCGGATTCTGGTGGGCGGACCGAAGGGGTGACGTCGACGCGGCGGGACGAGGAATCTGGGGCTCAGGATGTAAACAAACATGGCGGCGCCCAGTTCCCGGCTGCGTCCGTATCCGTTAAGACCCCGAAGTATTCCGGTAAGGCGGATTGGGAAGCTTTTCATGCTCAGTTTGAACTGTTAGCTCATTTTAGGGGGTGGTCGGATGAAGATAGGGCACTGCAGTTGGCTTTATGCCTCACGGATGAAGCTCTGGCCTGTTTGATATTGATTAGCCCCGAGGACAGACGTGATTATGGTGCTTTAGTGGGAGCACTGAGGAGGCGCTATGGACAGTGTGTACAGCCCGGGCTACTGCGCTCCGAACTGAGTAATAGACGCAGGCAGCCTGGAGAGCCTCTACGGGTGCTAGCTAATGACATTGAGAGCCTCTCTCGGCGGGCATATGCTCACATGCCCCCCTCCGTGCAGAGCGAGCTAGCACGGGACCAGTTCATACAGGCGCTCTCTCCTACGGAGCTGCGCATACAGACCCAGCTGGCTCATCCTGAGTCATTGCAGGTAGCCTTGGAGATGGCTTTGGAGAGGGAGCTGGTGTGGGCTGGGGCTTCAGCTGGGGCTTTGGTGGGGGTGCAGGGAGACAGACCCTCTGTGCGAGCTGGGGGGCAGAGCAGCCCGGAGCCGGAAAAGCCTGCATGGGTGGCTGAAATGACAGAACTCATTCGTGCTGTGTCGCTACAGGCGGCACGAAACACACGCCCTGGTCCCAGGGTCTGCTGGGGTTGTGGCCAGCCAGGCCATCTGCGCAGAGATTGCCCCATGTCCCCCAGAGCTCAGGGAAACGGCTCGGGGTCCGCATAGACCGGGTAGTGCGGACCCCTGGCTTTCTATCCCAACCACCATCTTCTTCAGGAGGAGCCCACCGGCACAGACGGGGAAGCAAGGCTCCACTTCCCCCAGAAGCAGACGAGGGCAAGCGGATGGAGCCTGTTGTTGTGGTGGGCCGGACCTGTGTTGGGGACTTTTGTCATGTCCCTGTCACTGTGGAGGGGTGCCCTGCTCCGCCCTGGTGGACACTGGGTCCACAGTAACCCTGGTGAGGCCAGATATTGTGCCAGGTTGGACTCAGTGTGAGCCTACAACTGTGCAGCTCCGCACAGTCACAGGTGAGCTGGCACCCATGAAAGGGAAGGGAATAATGACTCTGACAGTAGGGGGCAGGACTGTGCGTCATCCTGTGTGGGTGGCGGCTGTGCAGGACCCTTGTATCCTGGGGTTGGACTTTCTTAGGAGCACAGGTTGCCAGTTAGACCTAAATAGGGGCACACTGAGCTTCCAGGGAGGGCCGGAGGTCACCATGGCCCCTAATGTCACATTCACTCAACCCAACAAACCCTTTACTCCAACAGTTAAAGCAGCAGAGACTCATGGCTACCCCCCCTCCCCCACCTCTGGGTGTGACTTTTCCCCAGCTCCCCTGTCACCTACGGCGTTGTGTTACATTCCCCCAGCTACCTCCACGACACAGCCCTCTGTGAGCCCGGGCCGCGCCCCCCCAGCCCAGCTACCCCAGATGGGAGGGGAGAGGACACTGTCTGCAGTGAGGGAGATATGGGGGAGGAACTGTGTTGGTCTTGACCCCGAGCAGCAGGAACGGTTGAGGCAGTTGCTGTTTGAATTCAGAGACAGCTTTGCGCTGAGTGAGGAAGAGGTGGGTCAGACTCATCTGGTGCAGCATGAGATCGACACAGGTGATGCTCGACCTATCAAGATGCGTCCCCGCCGTATCCCGCTGGCACGCCAGGAGGCGGCAGACAAGGCTGTGTTGGAGATGCAGCGGGCAGACTTCATTGAGCCCTCAGACAGCCCCTGGGCGGCGCCAGTCGTCATGGTTCCGAAGAAGGGGGGCAAGCTGAGGTTCTGTGCGGACTACAGGCGGCTGAATGAGGTAACCAGGAAGTACTCATACCCCATACCACGTATCGATGAGTCGCTGGACCTGGTTAGGGGGTCCTCCTGGTTCTCCTCACTAGACCTCCGCAGTGGCTACTGGCAGGTGCCCCTCTCCCCAGAGGCCAGAGCCAAAACTGCGTTCTCCACTAACAGAGGACACTGGCAGTTCAAGGTCCTGTGCTTTGGCCTGTGCAACGCTCCAGCTACTTTTGAGCGTTTGATGGACAGGGTGCTGGATGGCATCCCCCGACAGCAGTGTCTGGTATACCTCGATGACATCCTGGCCCATGGCAGCTCCTTCCAGTCAGCCCTGGGGGCGCTACGGTGTGTGCTGGAGAGGGTGGCTGCCGCAGGTCTGAAGCTCCACCCCGAGAAGTGCCACTTCATGAGGAGAGAGGTGTCCTTCTTGGTCCACCGAGTGGGGAAGGAGGGGATCAGCACCATGGAGGACAAGGTAGCGGCTGTCAGAGACTGGCCCACCCCCACCGACCAGCGTCAGCTGAAGAGCTTCCTGGGCCTGGCCTCGTACTACAGGAGGTTTGTACGGGGCTTCTCAAGCGTTGCTGCTCCACTGAACCGCCTGCTGCCGAAGGACAAGGCTTTCACTTGGACAGTGGAGTGTGAGGAGGCGTTCAACACCCTCAAACGTGCACTGATCGAGGCCCCCGTGCTCGCCCCCCCTGACCTCACATTGCCCTTTATCCTGGACACAGACGCGAGCAATGTGGGCATGGGTGGGGTGCTGGCCCAGGTGGGGCCAGAGGGGGAGAGAGCGGTGGCGTACTTCAGCAAAACATTTGACAAACATGAGCGCCGCTACTGTGTCACCCGGCGGGAGCTCTTGGCTGTTGTGGCTTCCGTCAAACACTTCAAGTACTACCTGGGTGGTCTGCCCTTTACTGTAAGGACTGACCACTCTGCTCTCCAGTGGCTCATGTCTTTCAGAGAGCCAGAGGGGCAGGTGGCATGCTGGTTGGAGGAGCTTCAGCCGTATGACTTCACGGTGGTGCACAGGGCAGGGGCACGCCACTCCAACGCCGACGCCATGTCCCGTCAGCCCTGTACTGCAGACGGCTGCCGCCACTGTGAACGGAGAGAGGGACGGGAGAGAGAGCTGTGTGCAGAGGAGGGGGTCTGTGCCACAGTGTGTCGGGCGAGCGGGCCTGTCTGCTGTGAGCTGCAGACTGTCGACGTGGCTGAATGGGGGCAGCAGCAGGGACGGGACACAGACCTACAGCCAGTGCTACAGTGGGTAGAGGCGCAGGTGAGGCCACCATGGGAAGAGGTGACAGCGCTCTCACTCGCGACCAAAGGTTGTGGTCAAAGTTTGAGCGACTGCGGCTGGCTGATGGCGTGTTACAGCGGGCATGGAAGGAGTCAGCTACGGGGGAGGAGAGGTGGCAGGTGGTGGTCCCAAAAGCATTGCGGGAGGCTGTGCTCCAGAGTACTCATGGAGGGGTGGGGACTGGACACTTTGGGGTCACAAAAACACTGCGCCGCCTCCGTCAGGGCTTTTACTGGGGGCAGCACAAGAGGGATGTGGAAGACTTTTGCCGCCGCTGTGACAACTGCACAGCGAGAAAGGGCCCCCCAGGCCGCTCTCATGCTCAGCTCCAACAGTCCCCAGTGGGGGCTCCCATGGAGAGGCTGGGAGTGGATGTAGTTGGGCCGTTCCCCACCACAGACAGTGGAAACCGCTGGGTGCTCACGGCCATGGACTATTTCACAAAATGGCCCGAGGCCTATGCTCTGCCTGACCAGGAGGCAGAGACCATCGTCGACGCCCTGACAGCGGGGATGTTCAGCAGGTTTGGAGCTGCAGAGTCCATCCACAGCGACCAAGGCAGAAACTTTGAGTCCCGTGTGTTCGCCACCATGTGTGAGAGGCTGGGTATGCACAAGACCCGCACTACTCCTCTCCATCCTCAAAGTGATGGCCTTGTGGAGCGCTTCAACAAAACGCTTGGACAGCAGCTGGCCATCGTCTCTTACAAACACCAGCGTGACTGGGACAAGCACCTGCCTATGGTCCTCATGGCATGCCGCTCCGCTGTCCAAGACTCCACCTCCTGCACGCCTGCCCTCCTCATGCTGGGGGGAGAGATCCGTACCCCTGCGGAGATGGCGTTTGGTCGGAGACTCCAGGACCGCCTGGAGACAGCCCACACCTTCGCCAGAGAGCAGCTGCTGAATGCAGGTGTGAGGCAGAAGAGGAACTATGACGTGCACACCCGGGGAAGGCACTTTGTGGCTGGGGAGCTGGTCTGGGTCTACAGCCCGCTAAGGAAAAAAGGCAGATGCCCCAAGTTGGACAGTCACTGGGTGGGACCCTGCAGTGTCCTGGAGAGGGTAGGGGAGGTTGTTTACCGGGTGCAGCTTCCTCCCAGGGGGAGAAAGGTGACACTGCACCGGGACAGGTTAGCCCCATATAGAGGGGCCTCTTCTCCCCAAACCCCAGGAACCCCCACAATTCCCCTCTCTGGCAATGACATTCTCCAGGCACCCAACCCCAGGTGCCGCAGACAAGGCTCCAGACAGCCCACTCCCCCTGTGTCACTGCGTGGTTCCCCAGAGCCACGGACTGTATTACCCGTTCCCGCTTCCTTGTCCCCCATGTCCTTGCCTTCATCCCCTTGTTCCCAGAGGGGCACTCTGCGGCCATCACAGCCACGCAGGCAAAGGAGACCTCCGGGTCGCTTCAGAGACTTTGTTTGTTCCCTCGGGGACGAGGGACTTTGTGGTGGGGGGGCTGTGTAGCGACCCGCACAGACAGCTGTGTGTTATGTGTTAGGCTAGTAGATGGTTGTGTTGTACCTACCAGTACCCAGTGTTCGCGGGGTCCGACATGTCAATCAACCTGCTATCTGCCAATCACGGGAATGCCTGGAATGTTCTGATGCCGGGCATCCTGGCGGTTGGCGGAGTGGCGTGGAGGGGGGTTGGGCAGGGGGATGGAGCATTGGAAGTTAAGACCAGGTTTAGCCTTTGTTCTCTCTTTTTTACGTCTGGGCTTCACAAGAGAAGGTCACGATTGGCTTGTGGGTTATCTTTCATTTATTTGGCGTGGGCTACGGCCAAACAGTAGCCTGTGTAAAGTTGGTTAAATAAACCGTCCATTCGTAAACTTAATCCTCTGTCTGGACAGTTGTTCTTTTATGATCTAGTCAGGTCATTACACTATGTTGTATTGATCCGATCTGTAATTGACTATGGCAGTATAGCGTATGGTTCGGCAGCACGGACCTCATTGGAAAGGCTAGATGTCATACAGGGGCAAGGATTAAGAATATGTAGTGGTGCGTTTCGGACGTCCCCAGTGGCAGCATTACAGGTGGGGATGGGGGGGATATGCCATTGCAGATTAGGAGACTGCAGCTGGCAACGAATTATTGGGTCAACCTACAAGGACATGGGGTGTCTCATCCTGCGAAAGGGATTTTACAGGCATTCTGGGACCATGAGCGAAGACAGAACACGAGCTTTGGGTGGGTGGGTAATACCCAGGCGAAGGAGATGGGACTGGATGGAAGGGAGTTTAGTCCAACGGTAGCTATTCCTGTAAATCCACCATGGCTACTCCCGCCTCCAGTAGTTGATCTAGAAGTGTTGGAGAGACTACTGAAAGATAGGGAAGGTGTTGATCCATCTGATTTGTTTAAGAGACATCTGGATACTGTGTATCAGGATTTTGTGGCCATTTACACAGATGGTTAAAAAGATCCAAGGACAGGACGTACTGGGTCAGCATTTGTAGTGCAGGAATGAGGGGTGGAAGTCAGGAAACGTATTACAGATCATCTGGTTGTATATACGGTGGAGCTGATGGCCATACTGTTGGCCTTGCAGTGGGCGGAGCTGATGGCCATACTGTTGGCCTTGCAGTGGGTGGAGCTGATGGCCATACTGTTGGCCTTGCAGTGGGTGGAGGAAGTCAAACCAGACAGAGTAGTTATGTGCTCTGATTCATGTGCAGTGTTAATGAGTCTCCAGTCCTTTAGCTCACGTAGCAGACAAGACCTGCTTTACGAGGTGCTACAAACCCATGGCAGGATTAGACAGATGGGTATACAGATAAGATTGACTTGGGTCCCAGCCCATGTGGGGGTGGAGGGGAACGAGGCAGTTTATGTACTTACTAGTGGGGATGGTGATGGCGCAGAGATTGCAGGAACAGTGGAATAGAAATGCTAAGGGGAGGCATTTATTTCAAGTACAGAGGAAAGTCGGGGAGAGGAGGACGGCAGGAAGGGACAGAAGAGAGGAGGCTATTTTTACAAGATTAAGGGTGGGACACAGCCGGTTGAATAAGACCTTTAAATGTGATAGGAAAGCATCCAACAGGAAAGTGTGATTATTGCCAGGAAACAGAGACTGTGCAGAATGTATTGCTACAGTGTGGGCAGTATCAGAGGGAAAGAGAGAGGATGAGATCTAGTATGAGGGAGAAGGGGATACAGGACATTTGTTTAAAGAGTATATTGAGTAGAATGTCATTAGATATAGTCTCAAATATGTTGTTATCTTTTTTAAGAGCAACAGGGCTGGCAGGTAGGATTTAGTTTATCCGTCTCTGGCCCACACTCCAGTACAGTAGGTGGCGGTAATGCACCATAACGTTGGATACCAACCGCCGATAAACCCCACCGAAGAAGAAGAAGAAGAAGTTCCACTGGGGAAGAAAACTTCAGTATCCCGTTTAGGAAAACATGAGCAAGAGCAGCAGGTCAAAAAACAAAACAACACCTATCATGTAATTATCTAAATAGCTAACAGACTGATTTGTGATTTATGCAATAAGCCAGTAGTGTCGGGACTATTCCAGTTAGCTGAAAGATGTATGCTTTGTGTAGCAATATCTTTGAGAAAATTTGCTAGCCTCTAAAACACTTCACCTACACAGTGAGTATTTCCTGCCACCACAATATATTGAATTGTTTTCACATTCTTTTGGCCAGCTACCTAACTAATGAGCTAAATCATAACATGCATGTACTTTGTATCTATACTGAACAGAACAAAAATATAAACGCAACTAGCAACAATTTCAAAGATTTTACGGAGTTACAGTTCATATAAGGAAATCAGTCAATTGAAATAAATTAGGCCCTAATCTATGGATTTCACATGACTGGGCAGGGGCGCAGCCTTGGAGGGCATAGGCCCACCCACTTGGGAGCCAGGCCCTGCCAATCAGAATATTTTTTTCCCCACAAAAGGGCTTTCTTACAGACAGAAATAATCCTCAGCACCTGCCCGCTTCCCCTCAGATGATCCCACAGGTGAATAAGCCGGATGTGGAGGTCCTGGGCTGGCGTTATTACTAGTGGTATGCGGTTGTGAGGCTGGTTAGACGTACTGCCAAATTCTCTAAAAGGATATAGCAGGCAGCTTATGGTAGAGAAATGAACATTAAATTCTCTGGCAACAGCTCTGGTGGACATTCCTGCGGTCAGCATGCCAATTACACGTTCCCTCAAAACTTGAGACATCTGTGGCATTGTGTTGTGTGACAAAACTGCACATTTTAAAGTGGCCTTTTATTGTCAACCAGCACAAGGTGCACCTGTGTAATGATCATGCTGTTTTATCAGCTTCTTGATATGCCACACCTGTCAGGTGGATGGTTTATCTTGGCAAAGGACAAATGCTCACTAAGATGGATGTAAACAAATTTGTGCACAAAGTTTGAGCGAAATACACTTTTGCATAGTGCCAACTGTAAAGTTTGGCGGAGGAGGAATAATCGTCTGGGGCTGTTTTTTATGGTTCGGGCTAGGCCTTTAGTTCCAGTGAAGGGAAATCTTAACGCTACAGCATACAATGACATTCTAAACAATTCTGTGCTTCCAACTTTGTGGCAACAGTTTGGGGAAGGTGCTATGTGGATCTCTTGTGTAAGAGCCCCGACGCTCGGTCTGAACATTAACGTGCGTCGCTTGCGATACGATTTTGG
>NC_140014.1:39218050-39285332 GCF_964263955.1 Coregonus lavaretus
GCAAATGGAAGAAACACAAAATAACTGTCAATCTCCCTCGGCCTGGGGCTCCATGCAAGATCTCACCTCGTGGAGTTGCAATGATCATGAGAACGGTGAGGAATCAGCCCAGAACTACACGGGAGGATCTTGTCAATGATCTCAAGGCAGCTGGGACCATAGTCACCAAGAAAACAATTGGTAACACACTACGCCGTGAAGGACTGAAATCCTGCAGCGCCCGCAAGGTCCCCCTGCTCAAGAAAGCACATATACAGGCCCGTCTGAAGTTTGCCAATGAACATCTGAATGATTCAGAGGAGAACTGGGTGAAAGTGTTCTGGTCAGATGAGACCAATCGAGTTCTTTGGCATCAACTCAACTCGCCGTGTTTGGAGTAGGAGGAATGCTGCCTATGACACCAAGAACACCATCCCCACCGTCAAACATGGAGGTGGAAACATTATGCTTTGGGGGTGTTTTTCTGCTAAGGGGACAGGACAACTTCACCGCATAAAAGGGACGATGGACGGGGCCATGTACCGTCAAATCTTGGTTGAGAACCTCCTTCCCTCAGCCAGAGCATTGAAAATGGGTCGTGGATGGGTATTCCAGCATGACAATGACCCAAAACACACGGCCAAGGCAACAAATGAGTGGCTCAAGAAGAAGCACATTAAGGTCCTAGAGTGGTTTAGCCAGTCTCCAGACCTTAATCCCATAGAACGTCTGTGGAGGGAGCTGAAGGCTCGAGTTGCCAAACGTCAGCCTCGAAACCTTAATGAGGGACAAAATCCCTCCTGAGATGTGTGCAAACCTGGTGGCCAACTACAAGAAATGTCTGACCTCTGTGATTGCCAACAAGGGTTTTGCCACCAAGTACTAAGTCATGTTTTGCAGAGGGGTCAAATACTTATTTCCCCTCATTAATAATAATAGCTATAGCCCATTTAGCAGACGCTTTTATCCAAAGCGACTTACAGTCATGCGTGCACACATTTTTTTGTGTATGGGTCGTCCCGGGGATCGAACCCACTACCTTGGCGTTACAAGCGCTGTGCTCTACCAGCTGAGCTAACATTTTTGACATGCGTTTTTCTGGATTTTTTTGTTGTTATTCTGTCTCTCACTGTTCAAATAAACCTACCATTAAAATTATAGACTGATCATGTCTTTGTCAGTGGGCAAACGTACAAAATCAGCAGGGGATCAAATACTTTTTTCCCTCGCTGTATATATACACACACTCTACCGGTCAAAAGATTTATAACACCTACTCATTCAAGGGTTTTTCTTTCTTTTTACTATATTTCTACATTGAAGAATATTAGTGAAGACATCAAAACTATGAAATAACACATATGGAATCATGTAGGAACCAAAAAAGTGTTAAACAGATTCTTCAAATAGCCACCCTTTGCCTTGATGACCGCTTTTGGGGTGTGATGTAGCCTAATATGGAGGACCCGGCAAGCCAGACTATTCTCTATCATGTAAATTCCAACATAAATAACTTCAAATATGTAACTTCAAATTAAACCAAATCATTTGCACTCATGATTACTGGTTTCAATCAAATGTTCAGCCAACTTACAAGCAAATAATGTATAAATCTTTGTTACAAATCAACTTGCAAGGTTGCTAGCCAACTAGCCTGTTAACATTAGCCCTACTAGCTTGCTAACATTATGTTAGCACTGCATGAGTCAGCCAGTTGCTATCAACACCTAGAAATGCATAACACCATCTAACCAGTTATCAAAGAATATTAGCTATATGCCGTTATCTTAGCCAGCGAGCTAGCCAGCCAGCTAACGTCAGCTATTTAGCCAACTAGCTATAGCCCAGCCAGTCTAGCCAACCACCATGGTTATGGTCGGCAAGTTAGAGCTAAACTGGAGACCAACTAAAACACAACTAACAAAACTAAAACACAACCGCAGCTCAAAAGCAAAGAGATAGCTGAGACTTACAGATTGATGGCTAGGGCCCATCCGATGGAAAAACTTTGTGCAGGCTGAGTTAGCTAGCTACCAAAGCGGGGGGAGGCGGGCGCTTCACCGGGCGGAGAGAGAGTCAGTGAGGGAAATCCAATAGCTATATAGCGAGAAAAATCCTAAATTAATATATTCCAGATGTCAGTCAGCTAGTGTGCTAGCGCTAAGCCAAGGTGGGAAAAACTACACAATTAGAGAAGGCAGGTATGATTTTCTCTTTCGTTTTTAGCCCACGGCAAGAAGGCACCAGAGCCTGCCATGCTAACGGGTTCCCACTAGATAACACAGCCACAAGAGCATGAGGATGAGGATGCTAACATTAGCAAGCGTGAGCTAGCTACCGAGCTAGCATTCGAACTCGGTAGCACAGAGTAGATTCTCCATATGACGTTGAGAAATAGTGCGTTGTGGGTAGTTAAGAAGATGTTAAGAAATATGTAATAACCCAAAACATAACTATGTTTGTAGTTATAGGTAATCAGATCGTGACTACAACTAAGTTACGAAGTCTTTGACCACACTGTGTTGTTACTTTGGTGAGTCATGCTTCCTACCCTTTAAAGTATAATTTTTTTAAAGTTCTAATGTTACTTTGCTCAACACAACAAAAAAATACTTAAAATCATTAGATCATTTGTTTTGGTTCTGTCCATTTGTAGCTTGTTTTTGGACACAGGTCCAGGAATGGCTAAAGGATTGCAATATTTACCTGGAACTAACCTTGCAGATAGCATTACTGGGTGATCTGAAAAGTCATAGTCAATCAATCAATAATATAATAATACTTTTAGCAAAAATGTTTATTTTTAATTCACAATCTGTAGAAGCAATGAGAATAGAAAGGTTCAGAACTTTTGTAAAACATCACAGTACGGTTGAAATATATATGGCAAATAGAAATCCTATATGGATGGTGTTAAGAGATAGATGGGAGGTAATGAATAGAGTTGAAGGATGGGACTAATAACAAATAACAACAAATAATAACAAAGATAGCTAATAATGTAAGCATACTGTGTCCATAATAAGTATATAGGTTGTATGTTGGGAGCTTTTGGGAAAGAGCACAGTTAGAAAGATATGGCATTTAGAAGCAAACCGGATGGACATCATGAAAATGATCGGAGAGGTTGAGAGTAGAAGAAGTTCAGGAGCAAAAAAAATAAATAAATAAATATATATATATATATATATATATATAGATATAGAATTATTGTAAAATTAACTCTGTCCATAAGGTGTAGATAGTAAGTATAGACCGGAAGTAGAGGCCTGGGCGTTGTTGTTCACTAATTTACTCCAAGTAGGGAAAGGATGGTGGGGTTGAAAAGTAATAAAGGGGAATATATATATAAAAAATAAAAATAAACATGGGGGATTGGAAGTGATGCAGACAATTACATTGATAGAAGATGCAATCTATCTGCAATATTAAGCTGATCCATCCCCCCTAAATTTTTTTTTAAAGAAAATACTTAAATAAATGTAATTTTGTCCTTGAAACATTTAATTGAAATACTGTAGAATTCCATTCATTCCTATGGAGGACTGCTCCTACTGGGGAGTGCCATTATGGCCGACCAGTGGCTTCAAAGCCTCTCATTGGCCAATACATGGCATCAGCAATCCAGGGTTTATATACATCATTGGAACTAAGAAAGTTGGGTGTCTCTTTTTTGTATTGAAAATGCTAAACAATAGATGCTTTAGCTAAGCCTACCTTTAACGCACATGAATGTTACCAGAGCCGGGCTTAGCGTAAAGGACGTCAAGTTGAAGGTAGCGTGCAATGGTCACCTGTCAAACCGCCACCCAACATCCAGGTGAGCCTGTATCAGTGTTCTGTTTTAACTCCAGTCTCACCCACAGTCATTACTCTAATTATCAAAAGGAAAACACAGTGGGAAACAACTTTGTATTCCACAGGGGTTGGAACCAAAATTATTTTCCAATCGTTTCATTCTAAACAGAACCACAATTATTTTCGTTCCGTTCCACTATTCCAACCAGCATAATACAATTCTGAACCGATTTTTTTTTTTTTTAAGAAAAAGAAAAAAGAAAAAAAAAGTAACCGGTTTATATAATTCCTTTTTTGTTCCTTTTTTAACCTGTGAAATCGACATACTTTTTACATTTACCTAATTAAATTACCCCAGCAATCAGTGCGGATAGAGCAGCTTGCTATGGACTGGGCAAGGTAATTGTTTGAACATGCTTGATGGACAGACAAGTGTAGGGCGCGAAATGCGACTGAAACTTTGCGGGCGGGGATAGAGCGAGAGAGATGTGTTTAGGATATTAGTAGTAGGCCTATCATTACTTCACTGAATTACATCATTATATACTAGCTAGATACCAATGGAGGAGCGTTTAATATGGAGGGACTTTGAATGTCTGAAAATTTTGGCTCAATGACCTGGACCAGAGATGGCTAACAAGCTTCCGTGTGCAGCGGCACCAGAATTCAAAACACTCTTACCTTTGTTGTTAATGAATCCAATGTGAAATGTAATAACATAATATCCTTAACTAGCCTAGAAAAAGCTGTCAGGCAGACACTGGAAAGAGTATCTGCGTGACAGAGAGCGCTTTGCATAGGCACTTTGATGGTGTTTTTTTGTGGGACTGAAAACACTACAGATCACTTTCGTTCCCGGTTTGGTTTATTTTCCGGGTTCCGGTTCTGTTCCCTGAACCGGTTCATGACCCCTGGTATACCATGTATGACTGTCATCTCATCTGTCTGAGTAACACTACTGATCTTAAGTCTTCATCTTAACTATTCACTTTTATCCTAAGTGTTAAACAGGAGCGCAAGCCTCTGTTGCCATAGCTGCATGATGCATATTTATACGTTTGATTTCTCTGGCTTCCTTAAGGACTATTACTGTGTATGTTGTTGTGGTTCAGTTGTTGTATGTTGCCCGTGCGTGCGAATTGTGTCCTCAGTTGACATGTGTCCTCCATCTTGTACTAACAGGAAGATGATGTTTCTGTGGTTTGAGGAAGGCTTCAGAGTGGTCATCCTCACTTCCAACATGATCAGGGCAGACTGGTACCAGAAAACACAGAGGTGAGTGAGTCTCTTACCGTGGCCATTTTGAAGGCTACCATTTCTATAGTGTGGTTAAACTATACTGCATGCTACGCTAGGTTACAGTCTACACTCCCAGTTGAAATGAGTTGAACTTCAATTTCATCATTTTGTTTTTGATTAATTATTAAGTTATTGATTTCCTGTTTTTGCTCCAGTTCTTGCATTGCTTGAGAGCCAGATGTCTTTGAAGTAGTTAGTTTGAGCTTTAAGAAAACAACATTAGTCTCATATCTGGGATGAATATCCTAGCTGTCGTCGTGTATTCATACCAACCTTAATAACACATTTGATCTTGGTTACCATGACAACTCGCTCAGCAAGCTGAAATGAGGCCCAATAGTAACTGGGGCACGAGTTTTTTTCTGACAAACCAATCCCCCAATCCTTTCATAAAACCTGTACTGATTATTTTACAGAAACACATATTAAGTGTCTCTGCCAGTTAATCGCTCTCTGATGTTCATGTACTCCCTTACACTAATAGGAGAGATGAAATCATCCCCTCTTTCAGATTCTTTCATTCAGGTGATCCCTCTATTTATGAGGTCATTTCCTGTCTACTCCGCCTCTCCCTGACCCTTGACCCCAGTTCCATTAGCGAGGCTCTAACAGAGAGAGCAGCCTTTAAAGAACAACAGTTTGGCCTACCTCCTCCATCTATGTCGTCTCTCACTTAAATACTCCTCTCTCCTCTCCGTTTCTCACTCTCTACCTGTCAATCAAAAAAATACCCTCAAGTAAAAGGTGACATTCTGTACTGTAGCCTCCATATATTTATTTTGATATCTCAAATCCAAAATGCTGGAGTATAGAGCCCAAAAAATATATAAATATCTTCACTGTCCGAATACGCTCCCCTCCATATGTAAATGTATATCTCCCCTCCATATGTATACCTCTCTCCTCCATATGTATACCTCTCTCCTCCATATGTATACCTCTCTCCTCCATATGTATATCTCTCCCCTCCATATGTATATCTCTCTCCTCCATATGTATATCTCTTCCCTCCATATGTATACCTCTCTCCTCCATATGTATATCTCTCTCCTCCATATGTATACCTCTCTCCTCCATATGTATATCTCTCCCCTCCATATGTATATCTCTCTCCTCCATATGTATATCTCTTCCCTCCATATGTATACCTCTCTCCTCCATATGTATACCTCTCTCCTCCATATGTATACCTCTCTCCTCCATATGTATATCTCTTCCCTCCATATGTATACCTCTCTCCTCCATATGTATATCTCTTCCCTCCATATGTATACCTCTCTCCTCCATATGTATATCTCTCCCCTCCATATGTATATCTCTCCCCTCCATATGTATATCTCTCTCCTCTTTCTTCCTTTTCAACCTCTCTCACTCCCCCTCTCTCTGTCTGATCGTCATGCTGAGGTGGTAGTAGTGGATGTCTGGTCTGGGCCTGCCCTCTCCTTAGAGGCGGATCCTAGTGCCTGGCCTCCATATTCATGAGCTCTGGCCCCGTTCTGCCCTGCCATTGGAGTTACATCACACACACACATCTGCTATGTCTGTCACCCCAGAATTGCTTTCAGCCTCTGTCAAGCTGTGGATGACAAATGGCTGAAGTGATATGCAGGGTGTGTTGACGTTGTGAGGCTTTCTCTCAGTTTTTCATTTAGTGAAATGAAAGAAAACTTTATTGATCCCCTAAGGGGAACTTGGTTTTGTAAGCAGCAGACAGTGACCATGAAGACTCATGGGGATATGTCAGAACACTGATGACTTATGAAACAAGAGAGAGGGTATTGTGCTGAGTGATATATAGTTGAGGTTGTATTGTAAGGACCCTGGGACTAAACACCTCCCTCTGCAACTGGATCCTGGACTTCCTGACGGGCTTCCCCCAGGTGGTAAGGGTAGGTAACAACACATCTGCCACGCTGATCCTCAACACGGGGGCCCCTCACGGGTGGGTGCTCAGTCCCCTCCTGTACTCCCTGTTCACCCATGACTGCATGGCCAGGCACGACTCCAACACCACCATTAAGTTTGCCGACGACACAACAGTGGTAGGCCTGATCACCGACAACGATGAGACAGCCTATAGGGAGGAGGTCAGAGACCTGGCCATGTGGTGCCAGGATAACAACCTCTCCCTCAACGTGATCAAGACAAAGGAGATGATTGTGGACTACAGGAAAAAGAAGAGGACCGAGCACGCCCCCATTCTCATCGATGGGGCTGTAGTGGAGCAGGTTGAGAGCTTCATGTTCCTTAGTGTCCACATCACCAACAAACTATCATGGTCCAAACACACCAAGACAGTCGTGAAGAGGGCACGACAAAGCCTATTCCCCCTCAGGAGATTGAAAAGATTTGGCATGGGTCCTCAGAACGTTATACAGCTGCACCATCGAGAGCATCCTGACTGGTTGCATCACAGCCTGGTATGGCAACTGCTCGGCCTCCGACCGCAAGGCACTACAGAGGGTAGTGCGTACGGCCCAGTACATTTTACATTTTAGTCATTTAGCAGACGCTCTTATCCAGAGCAACTTACATGAGCAATTAGGGTTAAGTGCCTTGCTCAAGGGCACATCGACAGATTTTTCACCTAGTCGGCTCGGGGATTAGAACCAGCGACCTTTCGGTTACTGGCACAACGCTCTTACCCACTAAGCTACCTGCCGTACATCACTGGGGCCAAGCTTCCTTCCATCCAGGACCTCTATGCCAGGCGGTGTCAGAGGAAGGCCCTAAACATTGTCAAAGACTCCAGCCACCCTAGTCATAGACTGTTCTCTCTGCTACCGCACGGCAAGCGGTACCCGAAGCGCCAAGTCTAGGTCCAAAAGGCTTCTTAACAGCTTCTACCCCCAAGCCATAAGACTCCTGAACAGCTAATAAAATGGCTACCCAGATTATTTGCATTGCCCACCCCCCACCCCCTCTTTTACGCTGCTGCTACTCTCTGTTTATTATCTATCCATAGTCACTTTAACTATAGCTACATGTACATATTACCTCAATTACCTTGACTAACCGGTGCCCCTGCACATTGACTCTGTACCGGTACCCCCTGTATATAGCCTCGCTACTGTTATTTTTACTGTTATTTTACTGCTTTTATTATTGACTTATCATTTGTTTACTTAACACCTATTCGTCTTAAAACTGCATTGTTGGTTAAGGGCTTGTAAGTAAGCATTTCACTGTAATGTCTACACCTGTTGTATTCGGCGCATGTGACAAATAAAATGTGATTTGATTTGTAATGGCTTTGACTAGGGGTTGTATTGTTGCATGATTTGTATTATGTAACAGATGTTGTATTGAGACAGTATATCTATGTCTGTGTCTCAGGTTATGGGTGAGTCCTCTGTATCCACGGTTACCCAAGGGGAGTCCAGAGACTGTAGGGGAGTCTCCCACCCTCTTCAAGCGGAACCAAATGATCGGCGAACACGAACTGTCTGAGACCAAGTGAGACGATGTTAATCCATGATCATGTTCAATTGGCACCAAACAGCAGAAAACATTTGAAACAGATGAGGTACTACCTTAACTCACCATAATAACTGATTTTTGTTTTAATATATAACTGCAAGGGCCGTGCTCTACCACCTAAACATTATGCCAACTGAAGTGGACCCATATGAGATGTTGACAGCTCCTCCTCTCTCTCCTCCTCCTGATAGGTGAGACTCCAGGGAGGTACCTGGGCTCAGACATGGGGAGGTGGGGTCGCCTGAGGTTGAGAAAAGTAAGAATTAATCTCTTGCTTCCATCTAGGAGCACCAGTAAATGTTGATGGACAGCTCCAACGCTCCACTGTCCTCCATGTTTAATGAGCCACACACTGCCGGACTCTGTCTCATCTACTTGATTGCTTCTCGATTACTCAGGTAACAGGCTACGATGTTCATCACTTATTTAGTCTGAAGTACATTTTTATACCATATATCACGCCTGCTCCCGCTCCCCCTCCCTGGCGCTCGAGTGGGCCAGGCTGCCCATCATTACGCACACCTGTCCTTTCACAATGCAGATACCACTATCAGAAGCATCAGGGCGTTTTTGTTTTTCGTTTGGGTTTGTGACGTCGGGTCTGGGTGCCGCTGCCGAAGGAACCGGGGATGCCTTAGCTGGCTCGAGAGGTTTTCTTGCCTCGGTTGGCTCGGCAGGCTCCCATCCCACGTCATGCCTCAGCGGGCCCGTTAGGCTCCCATGCCTTAGCGGGCCCGTCAGGCTCCCATGCCTCAGCCGGCTCGTCAGGCTTCAACGCCTCAGCGGGCCCGTCAGGCTCCCATGCCTCAGCCGGCTCGTCAGGCTCCCTCGGCCGGCTCGACAGGTTCCCGCGCCTCGACCTGCTCGTCCGGCTCCCATGCCTCGGCAGCAGGTAGCTTAGTGGTTAAGAGCATTGTGCCAGTAACCAAAAGGTTGCTGGTTCTAATCCCCGAGGCGACTAGCTGAAAAATCTGTCGATGTGCCCTTGAGCAAGGCACTTAACCCCAATTCCTCCTGTAAGTCACTCTGGATAAGAGCGTCTGCTAAATGACTAAAATGTAAAATGTTATTAAATTTTTTAATACTCTAAACCAGGGTTGGATGTCTGCAGTGTGTCTGCAGGCTTTTGTTCCAGCCCAGCATTAACCCTTTACACTCATGGGAATCGTTGGGGATTAAACGCATCGTTTCAACACTTACATCACAAGAATGATAACTTTATTTTGATGCGTGTTAATTTTTTTGTGGAATTGAAAAAAGTTATAATTGAATACAGTTTAAATGTTTACAAATTAGATGCGCTGAAATGTAATCTAGAGCCAAGCCTGTAGGTTTTTAATCCGAGGGTGTCCTGCTATTGAATTATGCAACAGAACGTGACAACAACATTAATGAGGCAGTCTAGACAGCATAGGTGAGTGCAGGTAGGCCTAGACAGAGCAACATTTTGGTGGTTGCAGTTCAACCCCTTTATGTTAATGTCTTCATATATGCAAATACACCCAGTGTTTATGCAAATTAGGCACATCATTTTCTTTATTTGAACACAAAATATATTTAAAAAAATACCTGATACCATTAGAAAATGTATATATGAGTGCATTCTAACAAAAAAAAGTGACATTTTACAATAAATTGAATCCCTGAATTCCATTCATTATTTGTCCATTCCAGTAAAACATTTACAGTGAGGGAAAAAAGTATTTGATCCCCTGCTGATTTTGTATGTTTGCCCACTGACAAAGACATGATCAGTCTATAATTTTAATGGTAGGTTTATTTGAACAGTGAGGGACAGAATAACAACAACAAAATCCAGAAAAACGCATGTCAAAAATGTTATACATTGATTTGCATTTTAATGAGGGAAATAGGTATTTGACCCCCTCTCAATCAGAAAGTTTTCTGGCTCCCAGGTGTGTTTTATACAGGTAACGAGCTGAGATTAGGAGCACACTCTTAAAGGGAGTGCTCCTAATCTCAGCTTGTTACCTGTATAAAAGACACCTGTCCACAGAAGCAATCAATCAATCAGATTCCAAACTCTCCACCATGGCCAAGACCAAAGAGCTCTCCAAGGATGTCAGGGACAAGATTGTAGACCTACACAAGGCTGGAATGGGCTACAAGACCATCGCCAAGCAGTTTGGTGAGAAGGTGACAACAGTTGGTGTGATTATTCACAAATGGAAGAAACACTAAATAACTGTCAATCTCCCTCGGCCTGGGGCTCCATGCAAGATCTCACCTCGTGGAGTTGCAATGATCATGAGAACGGTGAGGAATCAGCCCAGAACTACACAGAAGGATCTTGTCAATGATCTCAAGGCAGCTGGGACCATAGTCACCAAGAAAACAATTGGTAACACACTACGCCGTGAAGGACTGAAATCCTGCAGAGCCCGCAAGGTCCCCCTGCTCAAGAAAGCACATATACAGGGCTGTCTGAAGTTTGCCAATGAACATCTGAATGATTCAGAGGAGAACTGGGTGAAAGTGTTGTTGTCAGATGAGACCAAAATCGAGCTCTTTGGCACCAACTCAACTCGCCGTGTTTGGAGGAGGAGGAATGCTGCCTATGACCCCAAGAACACCATCCCCACCGTCAAACATGGAGGTGGAAACATTATGCTTTGGGTGTGTTTTTCTGATAAGGGGACAAGACAACTTCACCGCATCAAAGGGACGATGGATGGGGCCATGTACCGTCAAATCTTGGGTGAGAACCTCCTTCCCTCAGCCAGGGCATTGAAAATGGGTCGTGGATGGGTATTCCAGCATGACAATGACCCAAAACATACGGCCAAGGCAACAAAGGAGTGGCTCAAGAAGAAGCACATTAAGGTCCTAGAGTGGCCTAGCCAGTCTCCAGACCTTAATTCCATAGAAAATCTGTGGAGGGAGTTGAAGGTTCGAGTTGCCAAATGTCAGCCTCGAAACCTTAATGACTTGGAGAAGATCTGCAAAGAGGAGTGGAACAAAATCCCTCCTGAGATGTGTGCAAACCTGGTGGCCAACTACAAGAAACGTCTGACCTCTGTGATTGCTAACAAGGGTTTTGCCACCAAGTACTAAGTCATGTTTTGCAGAGGGGTCAAATACTTATTTCCCTCATTCAAATGCAAATCAATTGATAACATTTTTGACATGCGTTTTTCTGATTTTTGTTGTTGTTATTCTGTCTCTCACTGTTCAAATAAACCTACCATTAAAATTATAGACTGATCATTTCTTTGTCAGTGGGCAAACGTACAAAATCAGCAGGGGATCAAATACTTTTTTACACTGTATATCTCACTTGTCATCCCCAAAGCCAACACCTCCTTTGGCCGCCATTCCTTCCAGTTCTCTGCTGCAAATGACTGGAACGAATTGTAAAAATCTCTGAAGCTGGAGACACTTATCTCCCTCATTAACTTTAAGCATCAGTTGTCAGAGCAGCTTACCGATCACTGCACCAGCACACCCAACTACCTCATCCCCATATTGTTATTTATTTTGCTAATTTGCACCCCAGTATCTCTATTTGCACATCATCTTCTGCACATCTATCACTCCAGTGTTAATACTAAATTGCAATTATTTTGCACCATAGCCTATTTATTGCCTTACCTCCATAACTTACTACATTTGCACACACTGTATATAGATTTTCTATTGTGTTATTGACTGTACGTTTTGTTTATTTCATATGTAACTCTGTGTTGTTGTTTTTATCGCACTGCTTTGCTTTATCTTGGCCAGGTTGCAGTTGTAAATGAGAACTTGTTCTCAACTGGCTTACCTGGTTAAATAAAGGTGAAATAAAAAATAAATAAATAAAATAAATGACTAGCTAAGTTATAAAATACGATATTACAGTTTTGGGCTTTCACAATGCAATTCAGAGAAACAGATCGTAATTTTTGTGCGCATGGAAAGGACTGGAGTCATGAGCGAATTTCCTTCACAGTAGACAAACCGGCTAATTCTGTTCAGAAAAACCCAAGGTATGCTGCCATGTAATCTTGTAACTGTACATCAAACATAGGATCATAAACGTTGACACTGTGGTGCACTCACGGGTGTTTGGCTTGCTTGTATGACATCAATGCGGTATTTATTATAATCCTCAATGTCTCATCTTTCAAAATACATAGAGTCCTCTTAATTTATAGCATGTCCCTCACTCAGACAACCAAAAATGGGCAAAAGTTTGGGGAGGGAACCGGCTTGTTGCGCTCAAGTTCAGAACGGCTGTCGGTCAAAACCCATACAGAGCTGTGAAGCTCAGAGCCTGAGCTCTGACGTCATTTATAGCATGTTACTGTACAGCCACTGCATTCCAATTTAGGCACTTATCAGCTCCAGAATCTGCCATTTTCAACCCGTATGCGGGTACAAGTGTAAAGGGTTAATTTCTTTCCTCTGTTCCACCCTCTCTGGCTGTTACAGGACCACACACTGCTCATCCCCAACGATGAAAAGTGGCCCGTCATTGGTCAGTATTCTAGCATCGGCTCCATGGGATTGGACAAGCCCTGGCGGGGGAGTTACAGCGCACTCTGACAACCCTGGGTAAATCATTTCTTTGCCCAGATCCCCCTACCCCATGCTTTTGGTGCATACTATAAAACACCCATACTGTTCTGGTCCCCCTCTGTGTACACTTAGTTGGTACGTTCCAAAAACCCACCACTTTAGAGGATGGCAGTACAGCGCTTTAAAACCACACATGCAAATGTTAAAATCTCAGTGCAGTCGAAAAACGTGATTTTCCTGTGTTTTGTATATGTTTTCACACTATGAAGTTGGAATAATACTGTGAAATTGTGAAAATGATGAAAATGCTCTTTTAGTGTAAGAGCTGTTTGAAAATATGCCTGAAATATCAGCCTGTTTTGGTAGGATGGAGTTTTGGCCTGCAGGCTGTAAATTAGTCAATAGACAGGACTCCTTGAAAGAGTCCAGTACATTCCTCCTCCAGTACATTCTTCCCCTGAAGCTGTAGGGTCTTCTGGTCTCAATTACTGATTCTCTCTCTTTTTTCTCTCTCTCTCTCTCTCTCTCTCTCTCTCTCTCTCTCTCTCTCTCTCTCTCTCTCTCTCTCTCTCTCTCTCTCTCTCTCTCTCTCTCTCTCTCTCTAAATGTCATATTATGACTATATACAGTGTTGTAACGATGTGCAAAAAGTTAAAGTAAAACAATTGAAACATCAATTTACATATGGGTTGTATTTACAATGGTGTTTGTGCTCCACTGGTTGCCCTTTTCTTGTGGCAATAGGTCACAAATCATGCTGCTGTGATGGCACACTGTGGTATTTCACCCAATAGATATGGGAGTTTATCAAAATTGGATTTGTTTTCGAATTCTTTGTGGGTCTGTGTAATCTGAGGGAAATATGTGTCTTTAATATGTTCATACATTTGGTAGGAGGTTAGGAAGTGCAGCTCAGTTTCCACCTCATTTGTGGGCAGTGTGCACATAGCCTGTCTTCTCTTGAGAGCCAGGTCTGCCTACGGCGGCCTTTCTCAATAGCAATGCTCACTGAGTCTGTACATAGTCAAAGCTTTCCTTAATTTTGGGTCAGTCACAGTGGTCAGGTATTCTGCCACTGTGTACTCTCTGTTCAGGGTCAAATAGCATTCTAGTTTGCGCTGTTTTTTTGTTAATTACTTGACACATTGGAAATAATTATCTTTTTGTTTTCTCATGATTTGGTTGGGTCTAATTGTGTTGCTGTCCTGGGGCTCTGTGGGTTCTGTTTGTGTTTGTGAACAGAGCCCCAGGACCAGCTTGCTTAGGGGACTCTTCTCCAGGTTCATCTCTCTTTATTCCCCTGATTATCCAGCCTGATGATGTTATCAGTATTTGTTGTGATGGTGGTTAATGTTGATGGCCTTCAGGATATTGACGGCACAGACTGTCATTAAGGGGAAGAAACTGTTGGTCTTTATTAACTCAGGGTCCCTGTTGGTTGAATTAGACCAAGGTGTGTGTGTTTGTCGGTTAGAGAGGGTGTGGGTGGGTGGGTGGATGGGTGGGTGAGTAATCGAACCCACAATTGCTGATGCTCCAGATACTCAACTAGTCTCAAGAAGGCCAGTTTTATTGCTTCTTTTATCAGCACAACAGTTTTCAGCTGTGCTAACATAATTGCAAAAGGGTTTTCTAATGATCAATTAGCCTTTTAAAATGATAAACTTGGATTAGCAAACACAACGTGCAATTGGAACACAGGACTGATGGTTGCTGATAATGGGCCTCTGTACGCCTATGTAGATATTCCATTAAAAATCATCAGTTTCCAGCTACAATAGCCATTTACAACATTAACAATGTCTACACTGTATTTCTGATCAATTTGATGTTATTTTAATGGACCGAAAAATTGCTTTTCTTTAGAAAACAAGGAAATGTCTAAGTGACCCCAAACTTTTGAATGGTAGTGTTCATCAACACCACAATGTTCTATATCACCAGGTCGCTAGTGTATGGCGCTGTATAAATTGTCACGTTCAGGTACATCATTTTTTACATCAATTTCTCTGCAGCAGTTCAATGAAATGTCTTCCTACGGATGTTAAAGAGAGGATTTGTCCCTGTGACGGTCTGGGTCCCATTTGATTTGTGACTCTGGTGGATCGTCAGTAAATGTCAGCCAAAAGTCACAGCGCCACACTGAGTCTCACCCCCCCCCCCCCCCCCCCCCCCCCCCCCCCCCCCCCTGTGACTGTCAGACAGATAGACGGACGGACAGACGGAGACAGTCAGAGAGAGACTTGGGCTGCGTCCCAAATGGCACCCTATTCCCTACATATACACAACTTTTGACCAGGGTCCGTCCATAGGGCACTATATAGGGAATAGGGTGCCATTTGGGAAAACGACATTAGGCTATCCAAGACTAGATAGACGGACAGCACTTAGCTTAACCTGGGATAAGCACCTACTGTACTGTGTGTGTGTGTGTCTGGCTGAGTGTGCATTCCTGCTAGCTACCTGCCTATCAAGCTAGCGGGGTTTTCTTGAGGGCTTGAATGCAGCCCGCGATGCTTTTAGCCATTTGTGGCTGGGACCACTGATTGTGGCTGTCTAAATCCCTGCTGTTGTTATTGTCAATCTTCCCTGCGATCTGCCCTGTCTGGAAGTGCGAGGAGTAACAGCGTAACCTACGTCTCTACCATGACAATGGTACAGGAGTAACATTGAGGACAGTGGTGTCTCTCTATCATATCTACAAGCAGTTGTTACAGCAACAAGAAAATAGCTTCGTGTTTTGTCCAAATACTGGTGGAGTCAACTAATAAAACAATGGACGACCTGACCAGAGAGGTCCAGGACATGAAGAACAGTTTGCAGTTCTCCCAGGGTCAACTCGATGACTTTAAACAAGAGAACGGCAAGATGACGGCAATCTGTAAGTCATTGAGAGAGGATGTCAGTTCTGTGTGTGAATCCATGATAACAATGATGGAGAAATCAGATTATCTCGAGGGACAAACAAGGCGGAAACAGCATGGTTGTGGACGGAATTGCAGAATGTCCACATGAGACCTGGATGGAGTCTGAGAAGAAAGTGAGGGAAATTATCTCGGAGAAACTGAAGATGGACCACAGGAAGATTGAGGTGGAGTGCGCCTACAGGACTGGAAAACCCATCACCGGCCCAGGTGACAGGCCCAGGCCAATAGTGGTCATGCTCCTGAGGTTCAAGGACAAGATAGCTGTTCTGGAAAGAGCCAAGAACTTGAAAGGAACGTATATCTTTCTCAACGAGGACTATCCTGAAGCTGTGCGCCAGAAGAGGAAAGAACTTATCCCAGCCATGAAAACTGCCAGGGTGCGTGGGGAAATTGAATGAGTAGGTGTGTCCTAACATTTACATTTTTACATTTTTAGTCATTTAGCAGACGCTCTTATCCAGAGCGACTTAGTTAGTGAGTGCATACATTTTTCATACTGGGTTTTTTCATACTAACTTTTGACTGGTACTGCATGCAGCCTTAGAAATAAGGTAAATTAAATCAATAACTTGCTAACATCAGATAACATTCATATACAGTGCATTCGGAAAGTATTCAGAGCCCTTGACCTTTTACACTTTTTGAACCCGATCAAACATCTCTGGAGAGACCTGAGAATAGCAGTGCAGCGACGCTCCCCATCCAACCTGACAGAGCTTGAGAGGAACTACAGAGAAGAATGGGAGAAACTCCCCAAATACAGGTGTGCCAAGCTTGTAGCGTCACACCCAAGAAGACTCAAGGCTGTAATCGCTGCCAAAGGTGCTTCAACAAAGAACTGAGTAAAAGGTCTGAATACCTATGTAAATGTTTTATTTCTGTGTTATTTTTTAAAATAAATTTCCAAAAATATCTAAAAACCTGTTTTTGCTTTGTCATTATGAGGTATTGTGTGTAGATTGATGAGGAAACAAACAATTTAATCAATTTTAGAATAAGGCTGTAACGTAACAATATGTGGAAAAAGTCAAGGGGTCTGAATACTTTCTGAATGCAGTGTTTATTCAGAACCATATCCCTGTAATGCTTAGAGAAGATCTCATTTCAAGTGTTTTTGAAGTGTTGTGGTTGCGGGTTCACCTGGCACATCTAAAGCCTTTTCTTTTGGGGTGTTGCTATAGGCCACCAAGTGCTAACAGTCAGTATCTAAATAATATGTGTGAAATGCTTGATAGTTTATGTGATGTACACAGAGAGATCTACTTTCTTGGGGACCTGAATATTGACTGGTTTTCATCAAGCTGTCCGCTCAAGAGGAATCTTCATTTGCACCCCAGTATCTCTATTTGCACATCATCTTCTGCACATCTATCACTCCAGTGTTAATACTAAATTGTAATTATTTTGCACTATGGCCTATTTATTACCTTACCTCCATAACTTACTACATTTGCACACACTGTATATAGATTTTCTATTGTGTTATTGACTGTATGTTGTTGTTTATCCCATGTGTAACTCTGTGTTGTTGTTGTTTTTATCGCACTGCTTTGCTTTATCTTGGCCAGGTCGCAGTTGTAAATGAGAACTTGTTCTCAACTGGCTTACCTGGTTAAATAAAGGTTAAATAAAAAAATACCTTTAATTTGAGCCTAGAGGAAAGTCCTCAGGCCTGAAGGGAAGCCAAAGTCATTCCGCTACCCAAGAGTGGTAAAGTGGCCTTTACTGGTTCTAACAGCAGACCAATCAGCTTGCTGCCAGCTCTTAGCAAACTGTTCAAAAAAAATGTGTTTGACCAAATACAATGCTATTTCTCTGTAAACAAATTAACAACAGACTTTCAGCATGCTTATAGAGAAGGGCATACATGTACTGCACTGACACAAATGACTGATGATTGGTTGAAAGAAATTGATAATAAGAAGATTGTGTGAGCTGTACTGTTAGATTTCAGTGCATTCTTTGATATTATTGACCATAACCTGTTGTTGAGAAAATGTATGTGTTATGGCTTTTCACCCTCTGCCATATCGTGGATTCAGAGCTGTCTATCTAATAGAACTCAGAGGGCTTTCTTTAATGGAAGCTTCTCTAATGTCAAACATGTAAAGTGTGGTGGACCACAGGGCAGCTCTCTAGGCCCTCTACTCTTTTCTATTTTTACCAATGACCTGCCACTGGCATTAAACAAAGCATGTGTGTCCATGTATGCTGATGATTCAACCATATAACCATCATCAACCACAGCTAATGAAGTCACTGAAACCCTTAACAAAGAGTTTGTCTGTTTTGGAATGGGTGGCCAGTAATAAACTGGTCCTGAACATCTCTAAAACTAAGAGCATGGTATCTGGTACAAATAATTCCTTAAGTTCTAGACCTCGGCTGAATCTGGTAATGAATGGTGTGGCTGTTGGAAAAAGTTGAGGAGACTAAATTACTTGGTGTTACCTTACATTGTAAAGTGTCGTGGTCAAAACATATTGATTCAATGGTTGTAAAGATGGGGAGAGGTCTGTCTGTGATAAACAGATGCTCTGCTTTTTTGACACCACAGTCCACAAAGCAAGCCCTGCAGGCTCTAGTTTCATCTTATCTTGCTTATTGTCCAGTCATATGGTCAAGTGCTGCAAAGAAAGACCTAGTTAAGCTGCAGCTGGCCCAGAACAGCGTGTCACATCTTGCTCATCATTGTAATCAGAGGGCTAATATTAATACTATGCATGCCAGTCTCTCTTGGCTAAGAGTTGAGGAAAGACTGACTGCGTCACTTCTTGTTTTTATAAGAAACATGAATGTGTTGGAAATTCCAAAAATGTTGCATAGTCGACTTACACACAGCTCTGACGCACACACTTACCCCACCAGACATGCCACCAGGGGTCTTTTCACAGTACCCAGGTCCAGAACATATACAGAGCCATGAGTGCATGGAACTCCCTTCCATCTTATATAGCGCAAGTGAACAGCAAACCTGCTTTCAAAAAACAAATAAAGCAACGCCTCACGGCACAACACCTCTCCCCCATGTGACCTACTTGTCGTGTGTATGTACTGACCTGTATGTGTAACTGATAGATGCACACACACTTCATGTTAATGTCGGTGAATTGTAAAGTATTTTGTCTGTAATGTCTTTTTTTGTTATGTGTCGGACCCCAGGAAGACTAGCTGTCGCCATTGGCGTCAGCTAATGGGGATCCTAATAAATCAAGTGTGTGCTTGTGTGACTGTCTCTGTGCAGGTTTAATTCTGTAACTGTGAGTGATGTAGAAGTCTGTGGAGTGGTGCGAGGAAAATAACCTCTCAACGTCAACAAAATGAAGGAGCTGATTGTAGACTTCAGGAGAGAGCAGAGGGAGCACGCCCCCATCCACATCGACGGGGCCGCAGTGGAGAAGGTGAAAAGCTTGAAGTTCCTCAGCATACATATCACTGACAATCTGAAATGGTCCACCCACACAGACAGTGTGGTGAAAACCTCTGGAGGCTGAAGAAATTCAACTAGGCCGCTAAGACACTCACAAACTTTTACAGATGCACCATTGTTACGTTCCCCAGTTTCTGTGTTGTAGGTTGTGTATTTTCATGTATGTATTTACATTTACATTTACATTTTAGTCATTTAGCAGACGCTCTTATCCAGAGCGACTTACAGTTAGTGAATACATTTTTTTATTTTTTATACTGGCCCCCCGTGGGAAATGGGTTCCTGAAATATTTCAGGAAATGGGTTCCTGAAATTCCCCAACAAGCAGCTGATTGGTCAATGAACATTGATGATAATAATAATAATAATATGCCATTTAGCAGACGCTTTTATCCAAAGCGACTTACAGTCATGCGTGCATACATTTTTGTGTATCGGTGGTCCCGGGGATCGAACCCACTACCTTGGCGTTACAAGCGCCGTGCTCTACCAGCTGAGCTACAGAGGACCACATGATGATTGGAGAGCTGACCCTGCGCCCTCGTCAGGACGCAGCTGTCTCCAATTACCAACTCCTTCTGAAGCTATATAAGCCCCAGTTCTGTTGCTCAGAAGAGGAGAGGGGAACCAGAATTGCTGAGAGTTCTAGCATGTTGGTTGTTGCTAAGACATATGGTATGTACTGTGTAGTTGTTGCTGTGAGAGCTGATTGAAATGTTTTGTGTTAGTTTGTTGCTCAGAGAGTTTCTTTAATGTCCTGAGTTAGTTTTTTTTCTCAGGTTTTGTTGTGAACCAGTTTGTATTATTCTGTTTCATTTGTTCCCAAGGGGGGAAGGGGAAGGCACCTAGGGAGTGCTTAGGCAAGAGGCCCGCGGGCATACATTACCCGTAGAAGTTGACTGTCTATCCACACTAGGAAAGACCTGGGCGGACCATCCCTTGTATTTTGGTTAGTGCACCAGGTGGTGCTAGTTAAGTAAGTAGTGGGTAGGCAGGTAAGGTAGGAGAGGGGGCTTTGATATTTACTTTCTTTGCTTTGGTTCCGTCCAGCACCTTTTCCCCAAACTTACCGTGCGAAGGAATAAATTCCCTGTTAACGGTATTCTCTGCCTTTTGTCATCCTTACTCACACCTACAGTCCCATACCTCTTTCACACCACGGAGAGTTGAGTTGTAGCAGGGTGTTGCGTTCCCTCTTCCGAGAGGCGTGCGTAACAACCATTGAGAGCATCCTATCGGGCTGTATCACCGCCTGGTACAGCAACTGCACCGCCCGCAACCGCAGGGCTCTCCAGAGTGTGGTGCGGTCTGCCCAACGCATCACCGGGGACACACTGCCTGCCCTCCATGACATCTACAGCACCTGGTGTCACAGGAAGGCCAAAAAGATCATCAAGGACCTCAGCCACTCGAGCCACGGCCTGTTCACATTTACATTTACGTCATTTAGCAGACGCTCTTATCCAGAGCGACTTACAAATAGGTGCATTCACCTTATAGCCAGTGGGATAACCACTTTGCAATTATTATTATTATTATTATAAAAAAAAAAAAAATTGGGGGGGGGGGGGGGGGGGGGGGTAGAAGGATTACTTTATCCTATCCCATGTATTCCTTAAAGAGGTGGGGTTTCAAATGTCTCCGGAAGGTGGTGAGTGACTCCGCTGTCCTGGCGTCGTGAGGGAGCTTGTTCCACCATTGGGGTGACAGAGCAGCGAACAGTTTTGACTGGGCTGAGCGGGAACTATGCTTCCGCAGAGGTGGATGAACGCAATGCCCTTGTTTGGGTGTAGGGACTTATCAGAGCCTGAAGGTACGGAGGTGCCGTTCCCCTCACAGCTCCGTAGGCAAGCACCATGGTCTTGTAGCAGATGCGAGCTTCAACTGGAAGCCAGTGGAGTGTGCGGAGGAGCGGGGTGACGTGAGAGAACTTGGGAAGGTTGAACAGCTGCGGCATTCTGGATGAGTTGTAGGGGTTTAATGGCACAGGCAGGGAGCCCAGCCAACAGCGAGTTGCAGTAATCCAGACGGGAGATGACAAGTGCCTGGATTAGGACCTGTGCCGCTTCCTGTGTAAGGCAGGGTCGTACTCTCACCCCGCTACCAACCAGAAGGCGAGGTCAGTACAGGTGCATCAAAGCTGGGACCAAGAGACTGAAAACTGCTTCTATCTCAAGGATTGAAAATGCAATCATGAGCGCATTGCGCAAACAAAACAACCCTTGCTGATATCGACTGGAATTACATGGGTCTATTACTGAACCTTTTGTGGAAAAATTAATATATAAATGGGAAGAGACTGTCACTGGCAATGGTTACAGACCCAACAACATTATATAGTATCCCCTCCTCGTGGAGAAAAGCACATGAGCTAATTATAATACACAAAGTAAGCAAAACAATGAAAATGCATCATTCCAACATTGCCTAAAATGATGAATAAGTTACCAATGAGAGAGACCTATATAAGCAATATAACAATGGAGATGTACAAACTGTAGCATAAGGGAACGATGAGCGGATAAGAGGCAAACCGTAATTTCCATTAAGACAATAATGAGCGAGCTAAGACGGACGTTGTCGATATAACTATTTGTTCAGCACTTTTGAAATGGACAGTGACAGAATTCAGAACATGGGCCGTTCTTACAGAATTCTCCCTGTACACCAAGTCAGAACCGTAGGATAAATAACGGGAGTACATGAGCAGACAATGAAAGCTCTTACAATATTCGATGATGACATTTCTCCCCGTGTAGCTCAGTTGGTAGAGCATGGCGCTTGCAACGCCAGGATTGTGGGTTCGATTCCCACGGGGGGCCAGTATGAAAAATAAATAAAAAATGTATGCACTCACTAACTGTAAGTCGCTCTGGATAAGAGCGTCTGCTAAATGACTAAAATGTAAAACATTTAAAATGTCTCTAAAACAGGCTATAGGCTACATGTGCACCACCAAGTCAGAACAGTAGGCTAAGTTCTGAGGGGGAGAGGGACCAAATTCTTAGGGTGAGACACATGGGCTACTAACAGCTTCCTACACAACATACACGTAGTTTTACTTTCTTAGCTACAGTATACATATCTCCCTGGCATATTACATCATTTATGCAGCAGCATACAATACATATTTTGTTGTGCTGTGCCCACTTAAACAGGAAGGTGGCTCGGCAGTCCTTATTGTGGGCAATCTTTGTCATCAAACTTTGTCATCATAGTCTGGCATTCTCTGGATGAAGTCATGCTGGATTGACAGCATGGTCAATGTATTCAACCTTTTCTGGCCCATGGTGTTGTGTCTGAATGTTTATCCTTTTAAGCTTGGAAAAGAGATCATTTCAGACAGATGTTTTAAATCCTTAAACCTAGACTTGGACCACACACCCTCTCCACCGAATAGCAGGTAAGGGAAGCAAAATAGTGATTGCTTTGCGACACTCGCAGTTAGCCACTGATTCCTTCCAAACCACTCATTTTCGAATTTGTGATTTGCCAGTAGATTATCGATGTGATTCATGATGACTGCTTGTCTAGCTAGCTAGCTTGCTAGCTAAGATTTTGAAGGTATGATGTTGACATGATCAGTCCAATCAAAGCTATAGTAGATAAAACGGGATTTGACGTAATTTTATTTGTGGCCAATGACCTTGAGCGTTCTTGGACGGGCACTTCTACTGTAAATCTATGACAGCCTAGCTCTCCCTGTAGATTCTGCGGTGACATAGTGTCCCCATGAGTGACAGAACACTGAGCCAATCACGGCGCAACTAGAGAAGATTACCAACACCTACGTTCCGTATTTTCTGCTCGCTGCCCCTCCACCACAGAAAGCTGAGCTAGGCCGAAACACCTGCCTTTTTGGAGCTGCCTATTTTTACATTGTTTGCAAACTGATCTGTGACACGAATTAATACCAGAATAAAACAATTCAAACGTTTTTATTTTTGCTAAACAGGTGGGGCTCAAAACAGGTGGGGCTCTGCCTGTGAGGGTTGTTGAAGTTACTGTCTCTTAACTGTGAGGGTTGTTGAAGTTCTAGTAGGTAAAGTGAAGAGAGGGCTCCCCACCTGTTAACCAACAGGATGTATTCATTTGGGGTGCCTTTAGCAGGACACAATGTTTTGGAACATTCAGATAAAAATATGTTATGTAGAACTAACATGAAGAAATGGTTCTTAGGGTGCAGCAGAAACCCCTGAAAAATCGGAATTAAAATAAAATGGTAATAAAAAAATTGAAAACATTTTCGGGAAAACATTTATTTCACAGAGGTAGTACACTGGGCCTTTACCAGTCCTGTATTAGCGGTTGGATATAGCCGTCTGCACCCCCACCCCCAAACGACTTCCCACGGCTATGTGTGAGGTGAGTCTGTTCTGTGTTCCCCAGCCAGGTATTTGATACATGGTGTGTTAACATGTGTCCTTCTATGTTCCCAAGGTGTATCCCCTCAGTAGATGACGTGAGGACCAGTGTAGAGGGATACCCAGGTGAACGTTCTCTCCTCAATTCTCTCCTCTTGTCTCACAGCTTTCATAACAGTGGGGTGGCATGTGTTTTAGGAGTAGCCATTAGTATCATTATCAATGTTAGAATTAGGTGTAGGCAAGATTGTAGTGCTATTACATTGTTATAAAGGCTTTATGACCCTGTTTAGAACGCTTTATATTAGTCTGCAGCATTATATTTCTTGACAAGATTATGAAAGCTTCATGGCGTTGTTATGATGTCTTATGAAATTGTTACGAAGGCTTTCTGGGCTCCCTGCCCAACAGCATCCAGACTGCACAGAAACAACTCTGGCTCCACAGCTACTTCCAGTAAGTCTCACTACTATACTTTATTCTACTCTGCTCTGCTCTATTCTACTCTGCTCTGCTCTATTCTACTCTGCTCTGCTATACCCTACAAGATTCTACTCTACTCTACTACTCTCTGACTAATTATGAAAGAGACCGGTTGTTCGCTAATTGCTAGCAATCTACATAGAAACGTGACGCGTTAGATGAACGCAAAACAGAATAGCGTAAATGACATCTGCGATATGTCTCACCAGTGATCACCTAATGTCAACATTCTACGTAGTATTTCCTTCATATCATGCCGGGGTAACCAAATATTTGACAAACACCGTTGTGCCCAGCTTTTCTCTTGGAGAGCTGCAGGGCTGGTTTGCTTCCCTTGACATTTGATTGAGTAAATAAAGTAATTAATTATAGATAATTGGCTCACGGCTACTTTAATAAACTAGAAGTGTTTGGTTAATATGACATAGTTCACCGGGAGCCCATGTGGAGTAAGATCCGTTTTTTTATAAATATCTCCCCCCTAATGGTTAGGGTTTGGTGAGCGTAAACTGATCCTAGATCTATGTGTGTGTGTATAGACGCTGGCAAGCTGAGACGACGGGGAGGAGTCACGCCATGGCCGCACATCAAGACCTACATGAGGGATTCGCTAGACTTCACACAACTCGCCTTGTTCCTCGACACAAGGTAAAATACCTCTGTGAGCGTCTTTGTGTGTGTGTGTGTGTGTGTGTGAGTGTCAAGACCCTCGAATCAGCAATACAACTACAAACTGAATACAAAGCCAGTAGAAATATCCCCTTACCAGCTGAAAGGTGAACAAGCAGTAAAACTCCTCTCAGATCAATGGGTCTAGCAGTAAAACTCCTCTCAGATCAATGAGTCTAGCAGTCTGTTTATGCACTCTGTTATCTGCACTTATCTCCCCATGTACTGATAGCACCACCCATTACAAGCACGCCTGTATGTATACTGAACAAAAATATAAACGCAACATGCAACAATTTCATAGATTTTACTGAGTTGTTTTTACTGAGTTTTATTGAGTTACAGTAAAATCAGTCAATTGAAATCAATTCATTAGGCCCTAATCTATGGATTTCACATGACTGGGCAGGGGCGCAGCCATGATTGGGCCTGGGAGGGTATAGGCCCACCCAATGGGGAGCCAGGCCCAGCCAATCAGAATGAGTTCTTTCCCACAAAAGGGCTTTATTACAGACAGAAATACTCCTCAGTTTCATCAGCTGTCCGGGTGGCTGGTCTCAGACGATCCTGCAGGTGAAGAAGCGGAAAAACAACACCCAGGTGATGGTCCGATCATAGGAACTGGGAGTCCTGTATGTGCCCTTTGCCTTCGTAAATGACACACACACACACAGAGACACACACACACAGTGTAATTTGTCTCTGTTGTCAGGGTAGGCCTTAGAATTACTTCAAAAGTTGCTTAGCAACCATATGGTCTAGAGTGACAGAGTTGGCTCTCTCTGATTCAATTCCTTTAGACATACTAGTTGTTCTATCTGATTCTAATGATATAAAACAACTAATGTAGAACCCCGTATTATTGGCATATTCAACAGCATTTATTAAATATATTACCTTCAACAGTGTTATCCTGTGATCAAGCCATCAATGTTTTGTGATTATTGGTGTTGTGAAAATGTTAGCTAATGGGTTAGCAATTAGCATGTTTGACATTTCAGTGGAAATACTACTATTATAAGCTTTTTGATAAGGGGTTTAGCTAAAAAAAAATATGTCCTGTATTATCGGCATACGGTCCTCAGTTATTGGCCACCTTACTATTTTGTTCAATTAAAATATATATCTGTTTAATTTTGTTCACAAAAATGTTTCTTTAACGTGTTTACCTATGGAGGTGGCTGTATTCGAATTGCAGGGGGCAGGGACAACAGACGAGGCTGCTGAGGGGGTGTGACCAGGGGAGACGGAGGAGGCAGTTGGTCCAGAGGATGCCGCGTTGGTGGTGACAGACAGGGGGGCTGGTGTGCATCGTGGTGGTGGTGGATGAAACCGCCAACAATGGCTTGGAGGAGCTGGTGTTTGTAATGGTGGGGTTGAGGGGCTGACGATGGTGTGGCCGGGAGATCACGCAGGTGGCCTTCTTCTGCAGCTGGGGACTCCGGCGGCTCCTACAGGTGTTGCACACTTGCAGACACTCGTAGTGGTGATGCAGCTGTCAGGAGTGGTTCCAGCGGGAGTTTCAGCAGAGGCGATGGCGTCGATGGTCTCATCCATTGCAGCCCTCTCCTGTGCCCTCTGTGTTCTGAGGGCTGCCCAACGCTCTTTCTCCTCTGCCTCGGCCCTCTCCTTCTCACCCCTCTCCTGCCGCTGGCGCATGTATTCCTCCCCGGTGAGGCATGTGGCGACCACAGGGAGTCTTCTGTATCGGTCTGGCTGATACTTCAGGACAGTAAGGATGTGCCCTAGGTCTTTCGGCACAGTGCTGCTGGTTCCAGGAGAGGCGGTGGTGGGACCCGGAAGGGACAGAGGCGGCATTAAATGGGTCCCTTCAATGCCTGAAGGGTCAAAAGGGAAGAGGCCACACTTCTTAAACCCTTCCACCACATAGCGCATGTCCTTGCAGCGCTGGTACGGGTAATGGAATACTCTGGAAGATTCTGATTTGTTTACCATGTAGGAGTGGTCAAAATGGCTGAGGTCTCCAGCACCTCCGGGTCCATGTGGCTCTTGGGCCCATCAAAGAGGAGAAGGAGAGTGTGCTTCTTCACTGCATGCTTAATGAAGTGCTGAAACCACTTCCTGAACAGGTCACCGTCAATGTAGCCACTGTTAGACCGTCCATACAAGGCTTGGTGGGGGCCTCCCAGTGTGTAGTGGCCGCCGGGGAAACACTTGGAATGGATGATAAACAGGGGGACATCCTCCCCAGCTGTGTTGAAGCAGGCCAGCACGGTGATGTGCTTCTTGGTCCCCGGAGCCTGCTGGTACACGTGTTTTGCGCCCCGGGGAGCCAGCACTTTGTGCCTGCTCTGGTCGCTACGAGACCCAGTGGTGGGATTGTCTCCCCTGGGTGCCGAAACCTAGAATATAATATAAAATTGTCCATCCAGGATGAAAATGTTTATTTTGGTATCACCATACACATCCACATTTACATCACACACATTGAGAACAGTCAGTCCACCAATCTAAATACACTACCGGTGAAAGTGTTAGAACACCTACTCATTCAAGGGTTTTTCTTTACTTTTGTCTATTTTCTACATTGTAGAATAATAGTGAAGACATCAAAACTATGAAATAACACATATGGAATCATGTAGTAACCCAAAAAGTGTTCAACAAATAAAAATATATTTTATATTTGAGATTCTTCAAAGTAGCCACCCTTTGCCTTGATGACAGCTTTGCACACTCTTGGCTTGGCATGACTGGGAGTTTAGATGGGTGACTGAAGTTTGACATTGCGAAAACAGGAACAAAGCAATTGACCCTTGACCTCTTTTGTAATATTATTGTTGCCGTGTGGATTTAGGACATTCTATTGGTTACAGACAGGCCATATGTACTGTGTCTCTACAGGGCTGACATGAGAAAACAACAGATGCACTACAAACATATCCTTGACAAAGACAGTCATACAACAGCAGATACAACTGTATGGATATAACATAAAACAGATCAAATCTTATGAATTGGTTTTGCTAACGTACTTTATACAAAGGCATGTGTCAAAGAAAATCAATCACATGTATTTTATGAAGCCCTTTTTACATCAGCAGTTGTCACAAAGTGCTTTACAGAAACCCAGCCTAAAACCCCAAAGAGCAAGCAATGCAGAGGCAGAAGCACAGTGGCTAGGAAAACCTCCCTAGGAAGCAGGAAACTAGGAAGAAACCTAGAGAGGAACCAGGCTCAGAGGGGTGGCAGTCCTCTTCTGGCTGTACCGGGGAGACATTTTTAAGAGTATATTGGGCGGCAGGTAGCCTAGCGGTTAAGAGTGTTGGGCCAGTAACCGAAAGGTCAGCCTAACTAGGTGAAGAAAACTGTCGGTGCCCTCCTGTAAGTCGCTCTGGATAAGAGTGTCTGCTAATGAAATATGGCCATTAAGGCCAGATAGTTTTTTAAGACGTTCATAGATAACCAGCAGGGTCAGATATTAAAAAATGACCATGGCTATAGAGGACACAACACTTCAATGTTTCAAGATTCGACTTCAGTTGAATAATCTATGAAAGAACGTAGCTAATCATCACGACTTTCTGACATTCAAGGTTGCCATTGATTGTGTCTCTTGTTGCTTTTGAGAGTAACACTCTTCAGCCCTCAGATGGAACTCGAATAGGAACAGTTTGTAAAGATATATTTATTTTTATATTTTGTATAGTAGATATATTTGTTTAAAAGGATATTTAAAAGAACGAGCTCCATGTAATAAGAGGCAGTGTAACCATGACCCAGTGTGTTGTGAATAGTAGACTATATATATATACAGTACAATACAGTATACAGAATAGTACAGTATACAGAATAGTAGACTACTGTCTCTCTTTCTCCTGAGAGCGCTTTATAGATTGATGAATAAAGTACATTTGAAGTGTGTTCAATCAATCAGTTTGACTAGTTACATCCATTTCATGTTCTCTCATTTGACAGAAACCATTTGTTTGCCCTAAACAGTGACAGATTTAGCCTGCTTAATTATCATGTGCAGTGGACAGATATGCTCAGGTGCATCCTGTTTCCATTGATCATCCTTGATTTTTCTACAACTTGATTGGAGTCCACCTGTGGTAAATTCAATTGATTGGACATGATTTGGAAAGGCACACACCTGTCTATATAAGGTCCCACAGTTGACAGTACATGTCAGAGCAAAAACCAAGCCATGAGGTCAAAGGAATTGTCCGCAGAGCTCCGAGACAGGATTGTGTCGAGGCACAGATCTGGGGAAGGGTACCAAAACATTTCTGCAGCATTGAAGGTCCCCAAGAACACAGTGGCCTCCATCTTTCTTAAATGGAAGAAGTTTAGACCATCAAGACTCTTCCTAGAGCTGGTCACCCGGCCAAACTGAGCAATCGGGGGAGAAGGGCCTTGGTCAGGGACGTGACCAAGAACCCGATGGTCACTCTGACAGAGCTCCAGAGTTCCTCTGTGGAGATGGGAGAACCTTCCAGAAGGAAACCATCTTTGCAGCACTCCATCATTCAGGCCTTTATGGTAGAGTGGCCAGACGGAAGCCACTCCTCAGTAAAAGGCACATGACAGCCCACTTGGAGTTTGCCAAAAGGCACCTCAAGGACTCTCAGACCATGAGAAACAAGATTCTCTGGTCTGATGAAACCAAGATTGAACTCTTTGGCCTGAGTGCCAAGTGTCACGTCTGGAGGAAACCTGGCACCATCCCTACGTTGAAGCATGGTGGTGGCAGCATCATGCTGTGGGGATGTATTTCAGCAGCAGGGACTGGGAGACTAGTCAGGATCGAGGGAAAGATTAACAGAGCAAAGTACAGAGAGATCCTTGATGAAAACCTGCTCCAGAGCACTCAGGACCTCAGACAGGGGTGAAGGTTCACCTTCCAACAGCACAACGACCCTAAGCACACAGCCAAGACAACGCAGGAGAGACTTCGAGACAAGTCTCTGAATGTCCTTGAGTGGTCCAGCCAGAGCCCGGACTTGAACCCGATCGAACATCTCTGGAGAGACCTGAAAATAGCTGTGCAGCGACACTCCCCATCCAACCTGACAGAGCTTGAGAGGATCTGCAGAGAAGAATGGGAGAAACTCCCCAAATACATGTGTGCCAAGCTTGTAGTGTCATACCCAAGAAGACTCGATGCTGTAATCTTTGCCAAAGGTGCTTCAACAAAGTAGGCCGTCATTGTAAATAAGAATGTGTTCCTAACTGACTTGCCTAATTAAATAAAGGTTAAATAAAATAAAAAATAAAATAAAGTACTGAGTAAAGGGTCTTAATACTTACACTACCGTTCAAAAGTTTTTTGTCCATTAAAATAACATCAAATTGATCAGAAATACAGTGTAGACATTGTTAATGTTGTAAATGGCTATTGTAGCTGGAAACAGCTGATTTTTTTAATGGAATATCTACATAGGCGTCCAGAGGCCCATTATCAGCAACCATCAGTCCTGTGTTCCAATGGAATGTTTGCTAATCCAAGTTTATCATTTTAAAAGGCTAATTGATCATTAGAAAACCCTTTTGCAATTATGTTAGCACAGCTGAAAACTGTTGTGCTGATTAAAGAAGCAATAAAACTGGCCTTCTTGAGACTAGTTGAGTATCTGGAGCATCAGCAATTGTGGGTTTGATTACAGGCTCAAAATGGCCAGAAACAAATAACTTTCTTCTGAAACTCGTCAGTCTTCTTGTTCTGAGAAATGACGGCTATTCCATGCAAGAAATTGCCAAGAAACTGAAGATCTTGTACAACGCTGTGTACTACTCCCTTCACAGAACAGGGTAAAAGGGATCTTGAAGAAGGAAGGCTATCACTCCATTTTGCAACGCCATGCCATACCCTGTGGACGGCGCTTGATTGGAGCCAATTTCCTCCTACAACAGGACAATGACCCAAAGCACAGCTCCAAACTATGCAATAACTATTTAGGGAAGAAGCAGTCAGCTGGTATTCTGTCTATAATGGAGTGGCCAGCACAGTCACCGGATCTCAACCCTATTGAGCTGTTTTGGGAGCAACTTGACCGTAAGAAGTGCCCATCAAGCCAATCCAACTTGTGGGAGGTGCTTCAGGAAGCATGGGGTGATATCTCTTCAGATTACCTCAACAAATTGACAACTAGAATGCCAAAGGTCTGCAAGGCTGTAATTGCTGCAAATGGAGGATTATTTGACGAAAGCAAAGTTTGAAGAACACAATTATTATTTCAATTAAAGATCATTATTTCTAACCTTGTCAATGACTACATTTCCTATGCATTTTGCTATATTTCCTATTCAAACTCATTTCATGTATGTTTTCATGGAAAACAAGGACATTTCTAAGTGACCCCAAACTTTTGAACGGTAGTGTATGTAAATGTGATATTTCAGTTTGTAATTTGCCAAAAGTTTTTACAAACATGTTTTTTCTTTATCATTATGGGGTATTGTGTGTAGATTGATGAGGGGGGGAAAAATACTATTTAATCAGTTGTCGTGTATGAAGATTATGACTATTCTAGAGGAACAAAGAGTGGATGTTTATCTTAGTTCAAAAGTAGCCAGTTGTAGGGTGACGCCCCAGGGGAGACAGGTGATTGGACAGCAGAGGGAGCAACACATATTTTGGCATTGTTTATAAGTATGGGCTAGACAAAGAGGGGGTCAGAAACAGACAGATTATCTTTGGGACGCTGTTTCTCCAGACACTGCGGGTCTGTAAACTTATGCTGACATCTTGTGATATGAATAAAACTTCTAATCAAAGTGCAGCCTAAGCGGACTCTTTGTTTGACGGCAATAACAAACCAGCACACGACGCGACACGATACAGTTTTAAAATAAGGCTGTAACATAACATAATGTGGAAAAGGTCTAGGGGTCTGAATACTTTTCGAATGCACTGTAAATGTCTCGCTGGGCATTTACACCATGCCAGGGTCTCCTCAAGTCTCTTGTCTTTACCGGATCACATTTAGACACTGACAGAGAGTTAGTTAGACTGCATTCCAGTAGTGTTTGTTATGTTCCCTTCCTTGTCTCCTTTCCATCATGATCGTTGATCTGTGATTTAGTTTTATATTGTACTAGGTCAGCAACACAGTAAATGAAGGCTTTAGTTCTGGCTCCAACACACGGTGTGTGTGTCATTGTACAAAACAGTGGCTATGAAGCAAAGGAGATGGGGGATTTATTGACCTTTCTATGTCAAAGGATTTTAAAACGTTAGCCTTGTACGGCGGAAGAGAGATACAGTATGTCTGTATCTGTTTGTATGTTTATCACACTCTGTGCTGTATGTCTGTCTGCATTTCAAGGTCCATTGTTTTGATGGGCAAACACCTCCACGTACACCTCTCCGAGCTCAGCAAGCAGACGGCACCATGAATGGGAGGTCTCTCTGCTCTCTCTCTCTCTCTCTCTCTCTCTCTCTCTGAAGGACTGTTTGATGTATTGAATCAGATGGCCTTTCAAAATGCCTTTCCGTCGGCCTGCTCTGTTGAGAGAGCTCATTTCAATCAGATTTTACTGAGCTTGATGATGCTGATGATGATGGATTGGATTAGAATAACATAGTGCTAGCTCACAACTAGCTAGTTTTCTTAGTCCTCTCCTTTCCTAACTATGTGTCGTATTACAGGTTAATGTTAAGTACTAAATAATGATTCAGAGTCTGTCTGTATGTTCTCTCCTCTCAGAACATGAGTACCTTCCCCGTCCAGAGGAATGTGTTTCCTGCCACCACTTCCTCTACCTCATTTCCTGTGCCCTTTGACCTGCTACCAAAACGCTACTCCAGTAAACATACTTATACTTCCTTGCTCCTCCACTATACACTGACTGCAGTATACAGTTTGTGTGTGCGCGTCAGTATCTGTGGCGTGGGGACCGATCTCTTTATGCTCTCGTCTCTACAAGGACCTTTTGTCAGTGAAAGTGGAGGGTGTGCGAGTCCTCCACTCTGACTCATTTGATAATAATTGCCTGGGGTTAGAATGTCGAGCTGGTTCTCACAGAACCGCCCCTCAAAATGTCCCTCGCCAAATGTTAATTGGCTAACGTTTAGAGCAGCAAACGAAATGCTAAGGGGCAGAGAGGCCTGTAGAAAGTGTTGAGACATTCTCCCCGTTCAGCCTCTGAGTCACTGTGGAACAATGTGTGAGAAGAGGAGTCTTTCGTAACACTCAGATGGAAATCACTGACGATCCAGTATGGCGTAGTCGGCGATGAATAAGTGCTGATCTAGGATCAGTTTTGCCTTTAAGATCATAATGAATATGATTGTATGGGAAAGGGGATACCTAGTCAGTTGCACAACTGAACGCATTCAAACGAAATGTGTCTAACCCAACCCCTCTGAGTCAGAGTGGTGCGGTGGGCTGCCTTAATCGACGTCCACGGACGTTTGGACCTGATTCTAGATCAGTACTCTTACTCAGAGAAGCTTTATGAATACACGCCCTGGAGAGATTGAGGTATAGAGGAGCTGTCACACTGTATTGTTAATTCTACCGAATAAGCCTAATTTGCAACTCAAACATATGTACACACACTAACACACAAATAACAAACAGTCACAGTCACTCACATTTTCCCTTTAATGCCAGTGGAACTGAAAACCTTTAACTGTTAGACTAGAGCCTTTTAATGCCAGTGGAACTGAGAAGAACTGCCAGTCAGTGAACAGCAGTAGCAGATGAAGCATGTCATCATTGTCCTGAGTGGTGGGTGAGAGAGGCATGGTATTTAACTGACAGGCTGACTTGGCCTTAGCTAGTGTAAATTGCAGCTTACATTTCAGCATCTATGGAGATGATGACTGAACAATAGCACCCTGTCACCGCTGCCATGACGACTCACGGCTGTCATGAGCGATGAGGAGGAATTACCTTATTTCGGTTAAGTAGATATGAATTATTAAATCAATTAAATTATATTTATTTTATATTGCCCTTTTAATGACATTTGGCACAAAGTGCTTTATAGTAATTCTGTTTAGAAGAACTTTAGAAGACATCTTGAGAGGAGTTAGCAGACTCAGAAGGAGAAAGAAAAGCAGTAAAGTAGAGAGTCAGTGTGTGTCATCACACTCGCTCAGGCACTGATTGGCAGGAATGTAACGATTCACCGATATGCATCGGTCCCTGGATCAAATGTTTAACATATGAATGCATCCAGTGGGCACGCGATCACCAACGCTGGACAATTAAGGAGTGGAACAAAATCGCCTGGTCCAATTAATCCTGGCTCCTGTTGCGTCATGCTGATGGCAGCGTCAGGATTTAGCACAAGCAGCATGAGTCCATGGCCCCATACTGCCTGGACTCAACAATACAGGCTGATGGCGGTGGTGTAATGGTGTGGGTAATGTTTTCCTGGCACACGTTAGGTCCCTTGATACCAATTGAGTAACGTTTCCATGCCCCGAAGAATTCAGGCTGTTCTAGAGGCAAAGGGGGTTCTGACCCGGTACTAGATGGGTGTACCTAATGAACTCACCACTGAGTGTACGGTCATTTTTAGATATACAGGGTAAAGTTGATAATTTCATAACGAGGACAGCAATCACTTTTTTACTACCTCACTGCATGGTGGAAGCATAGAAGAAGAGAAACTCACTGAGTCCATTACAACTTCCAAACGGTCTAAACCATTCCATTATGAGACGGGGGTGAAATCCAAAGTTGTGTTGTATATTCATTGGCTATGTCATAGCTCATTTTTTACGATACATATTCATACATTACTAGCTGCAGCACTTTTAATCTGCAAAAATGACTAATTAGTGGGTGATGGTGATTTCAGATCAAAAGTGTGTGTTGGGGGGGCTAACATTGCCTGCCCTAACTAATAGTGGGGTCGTAGATGCCCAGTTTCCGTTATGGCTCAGCTCAGGTGCCTACATTCTAGTGATGGGGGGAAAATCCATATTCAGGATATTATTTTTGACGATATATCATATAGTTTTGACAATATCGCAATGTCATTTCTGCTCTAGTTGGCTGTGCCTGCACCAAAACTCCAGAATTTTTCCTTCATAGTCTATCCATCTTCTTTTTAAATACTTTAAAAATATGATCTATGCATAGTCACTTTACCCCTACCTACATGTACATATTACCTCGACTAACCTGTACCCCCGCACATTGACTCGGTATCGGTACCCCCTGTATAAAGTCGCGTTATTGTTATTTTATTGTAATGCTTTTGATTTTTTGTTTACCTTTTGTTAATTTGTACATATTTTTGTTAGCTAATATTTTCTTACTTCTTAAAAATTCTGCATTGTTGGTTAAGGGCTTGTGAGCATTTCAGGGTAATGTCTACTACACCTGTTGTATTCTGCGCATTTGACAAATAAAATTTGATTCGATATTTTGATTTGATTTGTTTTCAGCACTTTTATTTCCATGACTGATCAAAACTCATTTTCTCATGGCTCTCTGTTGTCCTTCTGCAGCAGACATACAGTGCATTCGGAAAGTATTCAGACCCCTTGACTTTTTCCACATTTTGTTATAATTTATACAAATAAATAAAAAATCTCATCAATCTACACACAATACCCCATAATGACAAAGCAAAAACAGTTTTTGTTTTATTCTCTGCAGATCCTCTCAAGCTCTGTCAGGTTAGATGGGGTGCTGCACAGCTATTTTCATGTCTACCCAGAGATGTTTGATCGGGTTCAAGTCCGGGCTCTGGCTGGGCCACTCAAGGACATTCAGAGACTTGTCCCGAAGCCACTCCTGCGTTGTCTTGGCTGTGTGCTTAGTGTCGTTGTCCTGTTGGAAGGGGAAACTTTTCCCCCGGTCTGAGGTCCTGAGCGCTCTGGAGCAGGTTTTCATCAAGGATCTCTCTGCTCCATTCATCTTTCCCTCGATCCTGACTAGTGTCCCAGTCCCTGCCGCTGAAAAACATCCCCACAGCATGATGCTGCCACCACCATGCTTCACCATAGGGATGGTGCCAGGTTTCCTCCAGACGTGACGCTTGGCGTTCAGGCCAAAGAGTTCAATCTTGGTTTCATCACAGACCAGATAATCTTGTTTCTCATGGTCTGAGAGTCCTTTAGGTGCCTTTTGGCAAACTCCAAGCGGGCTGTCATGTGCCTTTTACTGAGGAGTGGCTTCCGTCTGGCCACTCTACCATAAAGGCCTGATTGATGGAGTGCTGCAGAGATGGTTGTCCTTCTGAAAGGTTCTCCCATCTCCACAGAGGAACTCTGGAGCTCTGTCAGAGTGACCATCGGGTTCTTGGTCACCTCCCTGACCAAGGCCCTTCTCTCCCGATTGCTCAGTTTGTCTGGGCGGCTAGCTCTAGGAAGAATCTTAGTGGTTCCAAACTTCTTCCATTTAAGAATGATGGAGGCCACTGTGTTCTTGGGGACCTTCAATGCTGCAGACAATTTTCATGGCTTGGTTTTTGCTCTGACATGCACATCTCAAGGATGATCAATGGAAACAGGATGCACCTGAGCTCAATTTCGAGTCTCATAGCAAAGGGTCTGAATACTTATGTAGATAAGGTATTTCTGTTTTTAATTGTTAATACATACAAACATTTATAAAAACCTGTTTTTGCTTTGTCATTATGGGGTATAGTTTGTAGATTGATGAGGATTTTTAAAAATGTAATCCATTTTAGAATAAGGCTGTAATGTAACAAAATGTGGAAAAAGTCAATTCCGAATGCACTGTATGGTGAGCAATATGTTTGGACCATGGAATCGCAATAAAATCACAGTATTAAATCACAATGCATATAGAATTGTGAGAATCGCAACATATCGTATCGTGAGGTCCCTGGCAATTCCCAGACCTACTACATACACCATAGACATGTACATGATTTGCACACAAACATACAGATGTCTGCTCAGACAGATCCAGCTCAGAGGCCCAGCTCAGACAGATCCAGCTCAGAGGCCCAGCTCAGACAGATCCAGCTCAGAGGCCCAGCTCAGACAGATCCAGCTCAGAGGCCCAGCTCAGACAGATCCAGTTCAGAGGCCCAGCTCAGACAGATCCAGCTCAGAGGCCCAGCTCAGACAGATCCAGCTCAGAGGCCCAGCTCAGACAGATCCAGCTCAGAGGCCCAGCTCAGGAGCTCCATCAGCAGCAGAGATGAATTCAGAACGGAAAATGACCTGCTGCCAAAACACTTCTCCAGTAAAGGTACTTATACTTCCTGTGTGTGTGTGTGTGTGTGTGTGTGTGAGTGTGTCTTTGCGTGCACTGTGATTGCGTCTGTCTAACTGCTGGTTTAGGAGATGAGCATTGCCTAATGAGTAATCGTGACACGGCTGCATCACTCCGGCCAATCACCACCTGTCTGACCTTTAATTACTTGTCATCACCACACCATCACTGTCGGCAATGGTTACCAGGCGGCAACAGTAACCTTGTGTCGTCAACTTCTGAACCGGAGCAGAAACCATGCCTGTTCTGCCTGCTGTGATGCTGATAGTATGGTAGTGAAAATGCATCTCTCGTATACAAACTTAATATTTAAATCATTTTTACAATAAGCCATCTTAAGTCTAAGGTTGGAATGTAAATTCAATCTGCACTGACGTCAGTAATTTGAGAGGCAATTACATTACAATCTCCTCGACACACACAAAGAGAGGAGAAGAGGTAGAAAATAGGAGAGGTAGAACAGAGAGAGAGAGAGAGAGAGAGAGAGAGAGAGAGAGAGAGAGAGAGAGAGAGAGAGAGAGAGAGAGAGAGAGAGAGAGAGAGAGAGAGAGAGAGAGAGAGAGAGAGAGAGAGAGAGAGAGAGAGAGAGAGAGAGAGAGAGAGAGAGAGAGAGAGAGAGAGAGAGAGAGAGAGAGAGAGAGAGAGAGAGAGAGAGAGAGAGAGAGAGAGAGAGAGAGAGAGGAGAGAGAGAGAGAGAGGAGAGAGAGAGAGAGAGAGAGAGAGAGAAGAGCCAAAAAGAGAGAGAATCAGTAATTGAGACCAGAAGAGCCTACAGCTTCAGGGGAGGAATGTACTGGAGGAGGACTGTACTGGACTCTTTCAAGGAGTCCTGTCTGTCTGAGACGATTATTGCTAGGCTACCAACTCTGGTAGAATAACCTCAGTCCGCAAGTAAGTTGCGTTAAGTGAACCCTTCTGTTCTGAGGTGGCTTTAGATATGTACTTGTGTAAGATGTGGGTGGGGTCAGGGATGAGAGTAGAGAGGTGAGGAGAGACTGGTGAGAGGAGAGTGGGGGAGAAGAGAAGATTATGAGAGAGAGAGGGAGAAGAGAGATATATTGTGTGAGGACAGGGATGAGAGGAGAGAGATGGGGTGAACTCAGTGTCACTAGACCCTAACTCAGTGTCACTAGACCCTAACTCAGTGTCACTAGACCATAACTCAGTGTCACTAGACCCTAACTCAGTGTCACTAGACCCTAACTCAGTGTCACTAGACCCTAACTCAGTATCAGACATTTCCATGTCTCTATTGAAACAAATTATTGTTCTCTGGAATAAAGGAAGGATCAGTATCTGTCTGCACACAGCATGGCTGATGGGTTTGTGTGTGTGTGTGTGTGTGTGTGTGTGTGTGTGTGTGTGTGTGTGTGTGTGTGGTGTGTGTGTGTGTGTGTGTGTGTGTGTGCGCGCGCGCGTGCGTACGTGCGTGCGTACGTGCATGGGAGAAAGAGAGACCAAGCACTGTTGGGAGGGATTTTTATTCAGTAACCCAATGTGTGTGAAAGAGTGAAAGGTGATTCATTTATTTTCAGTTCTAGGAAACCTGTTATAGTTCTGGTTTTATATGAGCCTGGTTGTCAGTCTGTGGCTGAGTTCTAAAGGGAAACACATTCCCTATATAATGCCATAGGGCTCTGATCAAAAGTAGTGCACTATATAGGGAATAGGGTGCCCATTGGGACACACCTGTATCTGCTTTGGCCAGCTCCTTGGTGATCGTCATACCTAGTCTGAACAACCAGCTCCTTGGTGATCGTCATACCTAGTCTGAACAACCAGCTCCTTGGTGATCGTCATACCTAGTCTGAACAACCAGCTCCTTGGTGATCGTCATACCTAGTCTGAACAACCAGCTCCTTGGTGATCGTCTTGGCTAGTCTGAACAACCAGCTCCTTGGTGATCGTCATACCTAGTCTGAACAACCAGCTCCTTGGTGATCGTCATACCTAGTCTGAACAGCCAGCTCCTTGGTGATCGTCATACCTAGTCTGAACAACCAGCTCCTTGGTGATCGTCTTGGCTAGTCTCAACAACCAGCTCCTTGGTGATCGTCATACCTAGTCTGAACAACCAGCTCCTTGGTGATCGTCATACCTAGTCTGAACAACCAGCTCCTTGGTGATCGTCTTGGCTAGTCTCAACAACCAGCTCCTTGGTGATCGTCATACCTAGTCTGAACAACCAGCTCCTTGGTGATCGTCATACCTAGTCTGAACAACCAGCTCCTTGGTGATCGTCTTGGCTAGTCTCAACAACCAGCTCCTTGGTGATCGTCTTGGCTAGTCTGAACAACCAGCTCCTTGGTGATCGTCTTGGCTAGTCTGAACAACCAGCTCCTTGGTGATCGTCATACCTAGTCTGAACAACCAGCTCCTTGGTGATCGTCTTGGCTAGTCTGAACAACCAGCTCCTTGGTGATCGTCTTGGCTAGTCTGAACAACCAGCTCCTTGGTGATCGTCTTGGCTAGTCTGAACAACCAGCTCCTTGGTGATCGTCTTGGCTAGTCTGAACAACCAGCTCCTTGGTGATCGTCATACCTAGTCTGAACAACCAGCTCCTTGGTGATCGTCATACCTAGTCTGAACAACCAGCTCCTTGGTGATCGTCTTGGCTAGTCTGAACAACCAGCTCCTTGGTGATCGTCTTGGCTAGTCTGAACAACCTCATTGGAGGTTTTTTAATGGGGTTAATGTGTGGTTTTTTTTGTGTTTCCTCAGATCAGCCCTGGATGTGGAATATTCCCTACACCAAAGCTTCAGACACACATGGGAACATCTGGGTGCCCTCTTGAACATCCATGGCTTACAACACACACACACACACACACACAAACACTGGTGTACCGGACACCTGTGCAGCCCCCGCAAATTTAATAAATCATTTTGACAGTAACCCTCCAGAAAGTCCTTCATAAATCTTTTTAATTTCCATATGTACTAGGAAGCTAAGTGATATCAGTGAACAAATGGCGTAGTCAAGGCTAGGACGGCACCAGTTCAGCTGACTCAGGGATTCCAAAGTGCATATCAGGCTGAGAGCCTAATGCTTCTGAGGTAGTTCTTTAGAAAACCATCTCTCCGCAGAAGCGACAGTTACAGGGATGGTTAAAAACAGCTTGATTGCGGTAGCAACGTCAGGGAAACTGGGCAGAAGGGAGTGGTGCTTCAAATACAGCAGTTCTGCAACATCTTTAATTGAGCCACTAATTCTCCTTAATTGCCGGCCTCAACATGTTACGGAAATACATTTCCTGCATAGGAAGCTTTGGGGACAGGTCGTCTGGATACTGGACAGCCAATAAATTGGCAGATGCAAACAGATTATCATCTTTAACAGTTCTTGAGGGCTTGAACAAAAAAAGCGGTTTGTGATTTCATTCAACCTGGTGAACCGGCGTTTGAGTTGTGTGGTTGCAATATCAACAGTCCCTTATCTCTGGTATATCTTGGCATCATTCAAGACTAAGTTTGAATTTATGTGCAGCTCAATGGACATATAATGCACAATGTCTCAGGAAAGACTGTCTGGGTTGGCAATACTCCATATAGACAGTCAGGCACACAACCTAGATCTACAGGCCGTGGGGAAAACATTTGCACACAAAAAAGGAGGTCCAGAAAAACTGTATTACGCTAGTGCACACACACATTCACTCAAACATCCAGTCACCCCAGACCCCTTGGCAGACCCACCACCATCTGGTCCTATGGTGCACAGACGGGAGAAATCAGAATTGAGGACGAGACACTGTCACACACACATACACACACACACACACTCTCTCTCGCTCTCTCCCTATCTCTCTCCCTCTATCGCTTTCTCTTCAGTACCTGTGTCCAAGTCTGTCTCCTTAGCACAATTATAACCATTTCTCATCTCTCATACCTTTCAACAGAGATGGAAACTCGAGTCTGAGACTTGGGACTCGAGTCGCACTTAAGACTTGACTTGGACTCTAGATGAGAGACTCGTGAACAATGCAAGTCAGTACTGGGATACGTTTTTGTTGTGCATTCTGTCAGATAACATGGAACAGGCGGCATTGTAACACAGAGATAGTATTTTAATACAGAGGGCTGAAAAGCGTTCTAGAACGTCTGCGTCATTTGTACGTCACTGTTGTACTACGGCTAAACAATCATAATCAGCAACAATGTCATCAGGTGGTGAGGCTTTCATTATTCAATTTGGTTACAAGAACCTGCAAGTATAATGCCAGTGGCAAAAAAAAGAAATGCTGTTTGCAAAACGTGTGGAATTAACATAAAAGATGGTGGCGCAACTACATCTAACTTCATCCGACATTTGAAAACTCACCGCGAAAGGTCAGTTAGGCTAGCTAGCTAACAACGTTACAATGTGGTGAGACTAATAATAGCCTGTTTAGCAGATGCCAGCTTGATATAGCTAGCTTTCTTGTGTGTCATCTTTTAGCTAACTGGAAATGTATTACTGTCGAATATTTCTTGAAAGGTTAAGAGGTGAGTTGTCAGATAGCTAGGCCTACTTGTTAGCAGAGATGATTAAGTTACATCATGGCGATACGCATATCACTCTGAGATTTAATATACTTTCTGTTGTAGCCTGGTCCTAGGAAGTAACTTAGTATTGTGGTGTCGAGAAAACGTTGCTAATTATGCTGTGAGACCAAGGAAATCCGCTGACGCTGTACTTCGATCATAAAGGTTTATTTATATCAAAGGGCTACAGCTTCAATTTACAGATACCTGCCGGCATCTGGAGAACAGCCAACCCAAATTCTAAATATGCTATTCTGACCTCCTTTGTCTTCAACAAGTATTTATCCTATGTAATCTGATATGGGTGTTTCCCCTACAGACCAATCCCAGGAGGTCACCTAACAGACTTCCTCTGCTTTAGGGTACTCCTATAGAACTGCTCTCCAGATGTCTCCCTGGGCCAAATCAACATTCTCTAAGCTACCATTTGCAAACATTAACAAAGTCATAATTCCTCAGATACTACATATTCCCCCCTTCGAGACAAATTAAGTCTCGAAAACAAAAAGAATAGGATTATGACAAGTGACAATTTCTCTTATTGAGTATCTTTTAACAATAAACCAAAAACACATTTTTCTATGGAGTGTAAATACATTTCTATGAAATATGAACAAATCTTTATGGAGTGTGAATACATTTCTATGAAATATGAACAAATCTTTATGGAGTGTGAGAGCGAAAAACCTGTCTGGCAGCCTTCTTTCCAAATATCCATCAATCAATCAAGACAGTAAAAGTCTCTCACGGCCCCTCTGCCCCAGGCAACCACCTAAGTACTCCAGATCAATTCATAAATCTTTATCAATGCATTTGAAACTATGATGCAATTTGAATACACATGAAAACCTCAGCAAACAAAATCCAAAATGCCCACATTCAGGCTGGTCGACCCATCGGACCCTCCTGTGGATTCTCTCTATCCCTGCCTAGACCCCATATCCCTAAGCATCCACAAAATAAACAAAAAACATCTGAGATCCCCACATGTACCCAATAACAGCAAATATCATTCTACAAAAATTAATACAGAAAGAATATGACACATTATGTATTACACATGCAAATATGTCTATATATCATTGCAGACACTGGAATGTAGTCCACTACACTTCATCTCCTCAGCAGTGTCGACTTCCAATGCAACGTCGATGATGGAATCTGAACGTTTCCACACCTTCCTTGTTCCACTTCCTCCAGTCCATTCATATTCTCCTTTCATATTGTCCCTTCATATTGTCCTTGTTTGAGTATTTGAATCCCCTCTACACATTCCCCCATATGCTTCTGGAAGAAAAGAAAAGACCAAACAGTATCTTTTGCAAAACAACACATTCAAATTAAAACATCAATATCAACTAAAAATATAAAAATGATATATAAAATGAATCACATACCATTTCCCCCCTTTGATTCATAACAAAATACTAAAATCACACTAATATTGAAACTCCTTTGAAAAATACAAAATTGATATCTATCTATCAATACTCCTTTGAGTCTTGACAGAAGGTTAAACCCTCTTATCGTTTCATTTGCAAAACCCTTCAAATTATAGGTAATATTATCTATGTTATCTCCCCAAATTTTACACCATACCATGGAAAAATCCCCACTTCTCTCTTAGACTCATCCTCCAATGGTAGGCTTCCCAGACTATGAAACATCTCTCTTTACTAAATTAAACCTCAAAAGTTACATTATATTTCTCATTACTAACCTTATGTTCATGCTTACCCAAAGTCATCATATAATCATCACAATCTGATATTCCCCTAAACATCCCCTTTCCATCATATGTTTAATTAGAACAAAAACAGCTTTTAGCCCTCACTGGTTTCACCTCCAATGCTTCATAAAGCGCTGTTAACTGAGTTTCCTTCCCATCTAACAAATTCACATAGGTTAATTCATTTAACCAATAACACTTAAACCTAGGCCTAAACAAATGTTTCGACAACGACATTATTGTATCTGTTAATGATTGTTGCTGAAACAACAGCCATGATAAAGCATAAGATTGACACGTACTTGATAGAGGTTGAGCTACCTTCTCTAAGATTGAACCCCATGTTCCTAGTGCTAGAATTCTCAACAGACATGGACCCTCAAGATTCCTCACTAATCTTACAGAATGAGTTAACTTCTTGAACTAAAGATTCCTACCTGCCCATCCATCTTTAATTTTCAAAACAGAATAATCAAATCCATATGCCTTCCATTTAGTTTCTCTCTTTCCTAACGAACTGTATTGATCAGATATATCTTCTCGTCCTCCATTAAAATCAAAGAACTCATCCTGTACCTCCATGATAGTATCCTGCACTATTTCAGATGAATCTGCATCATTCTCTACTACCATCTGCTCTCCTATCTCAACACTATCCTTACTACCATTGACAGCACTCTCCATCCGTATCATAAACTCCTGAGTCACTCTTGCTACATCCTTTAGTTTCAGAAAAGTTGTTGTTGGTGTCTGTGTCATATTTCCTACATTTGTTCTTGCCGTCGTACCAAAGTTACTATCAAAATAGTTGCTTTAGTTGATGTATTAACACACTTAACTATTTCCAGTGGAAAAGTTACAGATATCCTCTGTGTAGTATTTACTGTTGGAGTGGCTACTGTAATATACTTCTCTTGAATTCCTTTGGTGACTGTGGAAGCTTCAACAGACCTCAAATCTTCCATCATAAGCGTCACCTTACAAGTTACATAGCCTTTTAACCAATAATTCTTAACCGGAACAAACTTTAATGCTTGCACTAGATAAGTACACATATATTCTCCCTGATCTTTCCATGTAACATTACGCAAAATAAGTGAGCAATCACTCATAACCCTCTTCCACTTCATATCGTTGTTCAAAATATACTTCCTTTGACTAGATGAAACAGCTTCTACTTCTAGTCTTCATAACAACATTTCTTATCCATAATTATCTCTCCACATGAGAGGAATCTCACCTCTACACATTCCTTCTCTCACATCTACAAGGAAGATGAGCTGTACCACCCATCCTAACCCTAATGACAGTATTTTCCTCTAATATTGGTGCTGGAGCAATTGGCTCCCTTGTAATCAAATGTGGTATATTTATAGCTTTAATAACTGTCAATGTTGAAAGAGTTAAATTGCTTCTCACTGTTGTTATAATAGGCTGAAGTGTTGATGTCATTGTTGTTGATTCATCCATTTTCCCTAAAGCTTTGAACTCTTTACTTGTATTTCCATCTATCACCACTAGTGTCACTACATTAACCCTCAGTCCCAACTCTAATCCCTCACTTTCAACCTATTGATTATAAAAAATACACTTATAATCACCTTGATCTTCCTGCTGGGAATTGTAAATATAGATACTGCAATCACCCTCAATCTTCATTATTCTCTTATCATTCAGCAACGCATACTTTCTCAATGCAACTGCTCCTAACAGATCTAAACTCTTGCCATATCTATCTTCCCACTGAACTCTACATTTCCCTTCACCACTGTTCTCTCTCTCTTACTACTAACATTGAAGCTTAGCTGACTGTCTTAGAGTTCCTTCAACCCTAGTTTTCCTAACTTTTTTAATCTGACTTTTCTCCTAACTTTTTCAAAAACCATTTCACTGATTTATCCACAAATTCCTTTCCCACTAATTTTAGGATATGTGATCGGGAAGTCCCCACCTGCTTATGACTTCTTTACACACAGACTTGGCAAACGATTGAGCATCTTTTAGCCTAGTTTGACATCTTATTCACCTCTTGGTGTAGGAATGTAACCAAGAATAACAGTCACCCCCTGTAAACATAATTTTTCAGACAGATTGTCCTCCTTCCTATGATATAATCAATCTTTTTAAGCAAATATGATTCCCAAAAACCATACTCTTTTATAATCTTTCTCGAAATCTTAGCCTTCTTTAAAGAATCTTCACAGAGATTTCCAATCCAGAATACTAAAGACTACTCCATCTCTGTCATCATCAACAATTGGTTTCTCCTTTGGCACTTCTACCAGACAGCCGTCTGGTGTACATCTTATTGTACAGTTCAATTTACACAATGCATCTCTTCCCAACAATGCAATAGGTGTATGTTCTGATACCAGTATGGGTATTGTAATTTTCTCTGATTTTTATAGCAGAGCTCAATTGGTTCCGTAAGAGTAATCAGCTGTTTTACTCCCTCGAATCCCTATCCTAATTAGTTAATTTTACATAGTGAGATGTGTAACCTCTTCAGGCTGAACACAGGTAAAAGCATTTCTGCCATCCATCATCACTTCCCATTGTCAGTTTATTTTCACTTCAATTGTTGGATCTTTTTTTTCCTAACTGGTGCTACCAGCTGACATCCCCCTTTCGGATCTTCTAGGCACTCTAGAATCCTTGCTCCTTGCCCCTATAAGGGTTCACCTGTCCTCCAGATGATCTTCACTTGCTCCTGTATCTTCCTCTGAAATTCTTTCTTTCCAGAAACTATCTATGGATATGAAACAACTTGTACCACTAGATGTGGCTGGTACAATTGCATTTGACCTTGTTCAGTTGAAGCTGTGGCAGTGATTGTTGATTTGGTGCACACTGATTCTTCATAACCAAAGCTTTTCTTCTCCTTCTTATTCTCCCCCCAGTTGTATTTCATCAAGTTTTCTGAGAGTTTCTTGGTCCTGTTCTTTCTGGTTGTGTTCCTTTTTCCTGTACAGATCCACTTGATGGGCTATATGATCTCTATAGATGCCTTTTGTCATGCTTCCAAGTCCAACCACCTCTGCCAGTTTGCTCCTTACTGGTGAGGGCAGTCCCATCTGCAGTTTAGCTCTCAAAATTGACTGCTCAATTTGACTCACATCTGGATCATTTCCGGTAATATTTCACCACACTTGATGGACTCTTCAATCAATCAATCAATTTTATTTTATATAGCCCTTCTTACATCAGCTAATATCTCGAAGTGCTGTACAGAAACCCAGCCTAAAACCCCAAACAGCTGGTAATGCAGGTGTAGAAGCACGGTGGCTAGGAAAAACTCCCTAGAAAGGCAAAACCTAGGAAGAAACCTAGAGAGGAACCAGGCTATGAGGGGTGGCCAGTCCTCTTCTGGCTGTGCCGGGTGGAGATTATAACAGAACCATGCCAAGATGTTCAAAAATGTTCATAAGTGACAAGCATGGTCAAATAATAATCAGGAATAAATCTCAGTTGGCTTTTCATAGCCGATCATTAGAGTTTAAAACAGCAGGTCTGGGACAGGTAGGGGTTCCATAACCGCAGGCAGAACAGTTTAAACTGGAATAGCAGCAAGGCCAGGCGGACTGGGGATAGCAAGGAGTCACCACGGCCGGTAGTCCCGACGTATGGTCCTAGGGCTCAGGTCTCTCAGTTGGCTTTTCATAGCCGATCATTTAGAGTTGAAAACAGCAGGTCTGGGACAGGTAGGGGTTTCGTAGCCGCAGGCAGAACAGTTGAAACTGGAATAGCAGCAAGGCCAGGCGGACTGGGGGCAGCAGGGTGTCATCATGCCCGGTAGTCCTGACGTATGGTCCTAGGGCTCAGGTTCTCAGAGAGAAAGAGAGAACGAGAGAATTAGAGAGAGCATACTTAAATTCACACAGGACACTGGATAAGACAGGAGAAGTACTCCAGGTATAACCAACTAACCCCAGCCCCCCGACACATAAACTACTGCAGCATAAATACTGGAGGCTGAGACAGGAGCGGTCCGGAGACACTGTGGCCCCATCCGAAGAAACCCCCGGACAGGGCCAAACAGGAAGGATATAACCCCACCCACTCCGCCAAAGCACAGCCCCCGCACCACTAGAGGGATATCCCCAACCAACTTACAATCCTGAGACAAGGCCGAGTATAGCCCACAGAGGTCTCCACCACAGCACAAACCAAGGGGGGGGGGGGCGCCAACCCAGACAGGAAGATCACGTCAGTAACTCAACCCACTCAAGTGACGCACCCCTCCCAGGGACGGCATGAAAGAGCACCAGCAGGCCAGTGACTCAGCCCCTGCAACAGGGTTAGAGGCAGAGAACCCCAGTGGAGAGGGGAACCGGCCTGGCAGAGACAGCAAGGGCTGTTCGTTGCTCCAGCCTTTCCGTTCACCTTCACACTCCTGGGCCAGACTACACTCAATCATATGACCTACTGAAGAGATAACTCTTGACACATAGGCTCTCGGATTTTCTTGTTGTCCTAGTGGATCAATCAGAATGTTATCAGGATGCACATTTGTTGGAAACGTATCTTTCAGTGCTCTCCACAGCCTATTATTACTTGCAGCCAACAATTCAGGGTCATTCACTGCAGTCCCTACATATCTATTAAGTCCCACTCTCTGAAATATTTCTTCCATATCTGGAATCCCAAGGAGATTAGCCAAAAGTCTCTTAATGTCTCCTATGGCAGACTGTGTTCCCACCGTAATTTCTTCCAATTTTGAAATCCAAGGATAGGCTCCATCTTGAAGAGTAGGCAGCTTCTCAAGTATATCTGGCATATCGGTATTTTTCAAAGGCTTATATTCTAAGTTTTGTCCTCGAATGATCACCTTGCATCATCTTCTTACTTGTGCTCCCTTGTCTTGGCCTTAATGTATACTTTTTCTCCTCCAATTCTTGGGATCCTTTTCTCAGCAGTTTTTTCTTCTGTATCTTCTTGAGTTGTTGTTCCAGTTCTTTTACTTCTTCTAAATTATTCCCCTTATCCAGGCATAATACACATCAGTCTATATCTCTTTCTATTTCTTCTTTACTAATCATTGTAGGATAAAATCCTCTTAAACATAAAGCACCTTTAATCTCCAAATCTTCATCGCTGTCTTCATCTTCGCTTTCATCAGAACTGGAATATCTTGTATTCTTCTTCTTCAAACATCCATCACCCCTTCTTTCCGCTCTGGCCAACCTCCGTCTGATCACAGGGTCATATCCACCCATGATCTCTTCTCAATCACTCTGATCATCATCATCATCATCATCATCATCTTCTTCATCTTCAAGTTCCATCTTCCTTAACCTCACTCCACCCTTAGTTTCCAGACATCTCATTTTCTTCCTACTTTTGGAGTTTTGATCCATTTTTATGGTCGTTTCTGCTTGTCCTCTCTCTATTATTCGTTCATCCTCATCTCTGATGCAATAATCACCCTCCTGAATGATCACTGGAAGCTGAGGATAGACGTCCTTAAACTCTACTTCTTTCTCATAAGGTGGGGGTCTTTTTGCTGAATCCGTATGTGAGAAAGGTGTACTGACTTCTGTCATTAGTTTTTCTGTCCCCTTCACTGCTTTTACAATTTTCTCTATACCTTTGTTTCTTTTATCGTTGGTATCTTTCATCAGTTTTTGTCCTTCATTTTCAAACAGCTTAAGAACACCGAGCTCTCTTTGTCTCTTTTCTTTACGTTGTTCCCTTTTTTCCCCTTTCTTTTGATCTGCCTTATGAATTGACAGAAGCACTTTCATTATGTTGATGACGTCAGGGTTAAGAGTCCCTTCCACTGGCCATGGTTGTTCAATGTCAGGCCAACGTTTATTCCCTTTTCCAGATAACCTTGCAATACCATTAACTAGAGGATTACTATTTTCTACTACATCAACAGGTGTAATTACTTTCATAGTTCTGATGTCCTTTTTCCCCATTGTAACAACTCCTTTATATTCCTTTATTGTGAATTATTTCATTATTTTAGACTATATAGCTTATTGGTTCCTCCCTATTTTTTTTCTTTTTTTTTCCTCTCCCTAAATTAATTAATTTATTCATAAATTTACTTATTTATTCATTTTATTTTATTTTACCAAATTATTGATTAGTGGCAATCTTACCACATCCAATCAGGAAAGTAAAGGAAAGTAGTCAACTTCAGAGCAATCCAAAAAAGAAAGACCTACAATCCAGCAACACTACAGCACTCACAAACCAATTGCTTAATAAGCACCCAATGACCTTAATTTTACAGAATAATGTCAGTACTTGATTCCCAACACAACTCTAATCAAACCCACTCATGCACAAAAACTCCAATATGCAATTACATCAATTGATCAGTCTGTTGCCAAGTCCTGTCAAATTGTCATAACATCAAATATGCTAGGCACACAAAATATCCTGTATGGGAAGGTAAGTTTTGTAAACAGAACAGTACTGGCCTTAGTTTGACTGGATCCTGTTGCAGTAGACTCTGTCGCATGATGTACACGTCAGCAATTCCTCTCTCTCTCTCTCTCCTCCTCGTTCTTATCGTCTTATATGACAGAATAACAAAGGACAGACAAGAATGTAGTATTTTATGCACACACTGAGTTATTTCAACCATTCAATACTCCTCCGTTCACATTCGCGCTAAGAAATAAGCAAACTTAACTCAGGAATAGTATAAATAGCTCAATAACATTTTATTTTATTTATTTTATTATTTTATTTTTAATCCGTCAACATATCGCTCATTTATCAATTCAATAGATCTCAAGAAAACTGTTTCATCATTAAACAACAGCCGATTTAACAACCAGAATACACTATTAGTCTCTAAATCTTCTCTCTCTTTGTCTGCGTCTCCCCGCAGCACAGTGGCACATTTGCCCTACGTAACTCTAGAGTCATAAAATCACGCGCATGCGTAGTTCATACACCAGATTCATTAACAGAGCTCACAAACCATAGGACACAAATCCTACTCTATTCTACACACAGTTTAAGAGGCTTAATCCATTCCTATGGACCCCTAAGGTAGCATGCAGCATGTAGCATGTATCATGTTACCTCCATTGCGCCGTATAATTCCTTTGTCTCTAAATTTAGGCTGCCACGAGGTCCGCGGAAATTCAATGAGCGGTCACATCAATCATATAATTCGTCAACCACATGTTGAGAGGTAACTTGCAACCGAATATATATATATACCACAGCCTCAAGCCCCCTGGACTTACCTAAATACACCTAACGTGTTTTTAGGATTTTCGGCCCATCCTAATGATCGCCTCCTTAAGAGGGCTTTCCATAATTTCGCAATGGTTCTAATATGTATACATTTACCCTAGTTCCTGGCCTTATCTTCATTCTATTCTTCTTGAATTTTATTCAAGCAAAATATCCCTATAGACACTCCCCCCTTTTTGCGTTGTTCACCAGCGCAAACAAATTTAGAACGGACTCCTATCCCACAGCATATAACCAACAACGCACACACGCAAGTTCTTAATGGTGCATTCATTCAACGCACACACACAGACACACGAACTAACCAGAGCCCAAAGTGGTGAGAAAACTCACCCTTATCTGCCGGACTCCGGAGCGAAAGTCAGCTCGGCGCCCATGAATGGAACGCTGAGAAAAAACGCAATTCCGTCCCAAATACCTCGTCGCCATGTTGTTGTGTCGAGAAAACGTTGCTAATTATGCTGTGAGACCAAGGAAATCCGCTGACGCTGTACTTCGATCATAAAGGTTTGTTTATATCAAAGGGTTACAGCTTCAATTTACAGATACCTGCAGGCATCTGGAGAACAGCCAACCCAAATTCTAAATATGCTATTCTGACCTCCTTTGTCTTCAACAAGTATTTATCCTATGTAATCTGATATGGGTGTTTCCCCTACAGACCAATCCCAGGAGGTCACCTAACAGACTTCCTCTGCTTTAGGGTACTCCTATAGAACTGCTCTCCAGATGTCTCCCTGGGCCAAATCAACATTCTCTAAGCTACCATTTGCAAACATTAGCAAAGTCATAATTCCTCAGATACTACAGTATAAAACAAGAGTTCAAAGCATGCAACTTCTTGGACATTTCTGCTGAAAAATCCCATAGACCATATATTTGTTTGTGCCCTTGTACTTCCATCTCAAGTCAACAACAACTATCCATCATGTTGTTCATCTGCATGTTCACTGAATTCTGCAAAGCAAAGGTGGCCAGCGCAGGGACAGAAGGACAGAGCAGCATTGACTCATTCTTGACCAACACAGGTGTCCATGTGTACAGCCAAGGCCACCCCAGGTAAGAAGGCCATAACAGAGGCTATACTGCAAGACCTGATCATTTCCTGCAACCTGCCTATGTCCTTAGTGGACAACCCTCACTTTAGGCATTTCATGTCAGTGGTAGATGACAAATATAGACCAGTAAGTAGGCCCACGTTGACCAGGCGCCTGCATGACTTAACACTGAACCAAGAGGCTACAATCAATAGTGCCCTAGAGAAGACAGAATCAGTGTCTGTCACTGTAGATATATGGACTGACAGGACCATGAGGGGCTTCATGGGCGTAAGAGAAAAAAACTCCCAGACTGGAGTCAGTTCTGTTGAGCTGTGATAAATTCACAGGGTCACACATTGGGGAAAGAATCAGTGATACATTTGAAGTAATATGTGATAATTTTGGCATAAAACAAATTAGATGATATCATATGTGATAATGATGCAAATATGAAAAAGGCCTTCACAGTTTGTTTCCCCAAAGCAAGCAATGATCATTATGATGATGATGATGATGATGATGATGATGATGATGTGGATAACCCCAGCCTATGGGAAGAATTTGGTGAAGAGTACACTGCTGATGTTGAAGCTATCCAAACCAACTGCAGGCAACAGCGCTTAGAGTGCTTTGCCCATTCATTACAACCGGTGATTAGAGATGGACTAAAGGAAACAAAAATCATAAACAGTGTGATGGCTAAGGTAACTAAACTTTGCAGCTTACTACATACTACCTGTGGTCTGAAAGAAGCATTTGAAGCTGAGTTCGGAGCCAATCGTAGTATCCCTGCTGCTGTGTCTACCAGATGGAATTCCATCCTCCGGCTTGTTAAAGCAGTCACCAATCTGAATCAACAAAGCCTCAATACTCTACTTGAGGCCCAAGGACACAAGGAGCTCTGCTTATCACCAAGGGAATGGAGCCAGCTATTGGAGCTAGTGGACATTTTGGACCCTTTTGTCCAGGCCACCGACCTTACTCAGGGGGGAGAAAGTGGTGACTCTCAGTGCTGCCCTTCCTTGTGTACTGTCACTCAACTACAGTGAGGGAAAAAAGTATTTGATCCCCTGCTGATTTTGTACGTTTGCCCACTGACAAAGAAATGATCAGTCTATAATTTTAATGGTAGGTTTATTTGAACAGTGAGAGGCAGATTAACAACAAAAAAATCCAGAAAGATGCATGTGAAAAATGTTATCAATTGATTTGCATTTGAATGAGGGAAATAAGTAGTTGACCCCTCTGCAAAACATGACTTAGTACTTGGTGGCAAAACCCTTGTTGGCAATCACAGAGGTCAGACGTTTCTTGTAGTTGCCCACCAGGTTTGCACACATCTCAGGAGGGATTTTGTCCCACTCCTCTTTGCAGATCTTCTCCAAGTCATTAAGGTTTCAAGGCTGACGTTTGGCAATTCGAACCTTCAGCTCCCTCCACAGATTTTCTATGGGATTAAGGTCTGGAGACTGGTTAGGCCACTCCAGGACCTTAATGTGCTTCTTCTTGAGCCACTCCTTTGTTGCCTTGGCCGTGTGTTTTGGGTCATTGTCATGCTGGAATACCCATCCACGACCCATTTTCAATGCCCTGGCTGAGGGAAGGAGGTTCTCACCCAAGATTTGACGGTACATGGCCCCGTCTATCGTCCCTTTGATGCGGTGAAGTTGTCCTGTCCCCTTAGCAGAAAAACACCCCCAAAGCATAATGTATCCACCTCCATGTTTGACGGTGGGGATGGTGTTCTTGGGGTCATAGGCAGCATTCCTCCTCCTCCAAACACGGCGAGTTGAGTTGATGCCAAAGAGCTCGATTTTGGACTCATCTGACCACAACACTTTCACCCAGTTCTCCTCTGAATCATTCAGATGTTCATTGGCAAACTTCAGATGGGCCTGTATATGTGCTTTCTTGAGCAGGGGGACCTTGTGGGCGCTGCAGGATTTCAGTCCTTCACGGCGTAGTGTGTTACCAATTGTTTTCTTGGTGACTATGGTCCCAGCTGCCTTGAGATCATTGACAAGATCCTCCCGTGTAGTTCTGGGCTGATTCCTCACCGTTCTCATGATCATTGCAACTCCACGAGGTGAGATCTTGCATGGAGCCCCAGACCGAGGGAGATTGACAGTTATTTTGTGTTTCTTCCATTTGCTAATAATCGCACCAACTGTTGTCACCTTCTCACCAAGCTGCTTGGCGATGGTCTTGTAGCCCATTCCAGCCTTGTGTAGGTCTACAATCTTGTCCCTGACATCCTTGGAGAGCTCTTTGGTCTTGGCCATGATGGAGGGTTTGGAATCTGATTGATTGATTGCTTCTGTGGACAGGTGTCTTTTATACAGGTAACAAGCTGAGATTAGGAGACTGTTCTCCTAATCTCAGCTCGTTACCTGTATAAAAGACACCTTGGATCCAGAAATCTTTCTGATTGAGAGGGGGTCAAATACTTATTTCCCTCATTCAAATGCAAATCAATTTATAACATTTTTCACATGCGTTTCTCTGGATTTTTTTGTTGTTATTCTGTCTCTCACTGTTCAAATAAACCTACCATTAAAATTATAGACTGATCATTTCTTTGTCAGTGGGCAAACGTACAAAATCAGCAGGGGATCAAATACTTTTTTCCCTCACTGTATCATCTGCAAAGTATACTGAGCACAAGTCGTCACCTAGTCAGTCTAGTAAAAGCACTGCAGCAGTCTCTCAAACGCCGATTCCATGGGGGTGTTTGTGAATGTCAGAATGGAGCACTCGGATGAACAGGCAACAAAACTTCAATTTGGTGACAATGTATACATAATAGCTGCACTGCTGGACCCATCTTTCTGCCTGTTCTGGCTTGATCATGATGTCCTCACACCACATGAAGATAAAGCTGAATTGAAGGAGAGTCTGATTGGCAGGTACAATGCATTGCAACATGCAACGTTTTCTATGTCACTTGCATTCAAATAATAATGATTTGTTTTCATGTATAATGTATACTGTTATATTCTTGATTATTTACATCATTGTATGATTTTTCTTCAGACCTTGTTTTGGCTGAGGCACGGAAAGTCACCGTTACGGAGAGCAGTAGTGGAGAAGAAGAACAACCACCTGCCAAAAACCTCCAGACTGTTCTCTGGCTACCGCAACACGATCAGCAAGGAGAAAGGAGACATAAAGTCATCTGTCAGAGCAGAGATTATTCGCTACATTCAAGTATCTTCTGATGAAAATTATGTTGATTGCTTGGATTTTTGAAGAATCCATGCAAAATACTTTCCAAGGCTCAAGCAGGTTGGCTGTGCCTGCCACCAGTGTCCTAGTGGAGAGAGTGTTTAGTCATGGAGGCCTCATCATGTGCCCTCATCATGCCAGGCTCAGTGCAAGAATGCTGACAAATTCTGTTTTAGGGCACAGGATGTAATTTGCAACTTGTTACAGGAAATTATGTTTCTGTTAAGTGTCCAGGTCAGTAAGTATATTTCAGGGATAAAGGTCATTACGTTTGATATATAGGACACTTTAGTAGTGCAGTTATTGAACATCTGTCAGTCATTTTAGTTTACATTTATACTTGTCGTTTATCTTCCCTCACCTACAGATGTTCTGTTTGTGTGACAGAATGAAGTGAAATATAGACAATGTCTGCCACAAAATACCGTGCACTTTAAAATGTTATGTTAGCTTTTTTTCATTTACTTTTATTAAATTTATTTTGATTTAAATAGTGCCTGATGTGCTTTCTTTCATACAAGTATGGACTAATGAAGGGAGTCTCTTCAAATCATTTACAAGGTTTACAGACCTAACCCACAGCAGGCAGAAAGCCATTGCCAAAAGGGACTTGACACTTGATTTAGACTTGGCTCTAAAAGACTTGAGACTTGACTTGGACTCTACCTCAAAGACTTGTGAACATCTCTGCCTGTCAACCTTCTCCCTACCCTCCCGCCCTCTCTTCAATAACTCATTGTAACTCTGAGCTGAAGGCACCATTGCCATCATAACCTGGTGCTATTATGAGGAGATGGCCTCCTCAGCTTCTCTTTGTAGCTTCTATATGTTAGCCTCACTCTAGTGCAGGGGTGGCCAACCTTCCTCCCAGAGAGCTACTTTGTTTGCAGGCTTTTGTTCTAGCCCTACTCAAACACACCTGATCCTCTACATTAGGACTTTTATTAGCTGAATCAGACGTGTTATAGTAGGGCTGGAACAAAAGCCTGCATTCCCAGTAGCTCTCTGGGAGGAGGGCTGGTCACTCTTGCACTACACTAATGGTTTATTGAATGAGTAGACTTGAAAATAGCTACTATCTCCCTGTCTCCTAGCTACCATCTCCCAGTCTCCTAGGAATCATCACCCTGTCTCCTAGGAATCATCTCCCTGTCTCCTAGCTACCATCTCCCTGTCTCCTAGCTACCAACTCCCTGTCTCCTAGGAATCATCTCCCTGTCTCCTATGAATCATCTCCCTGTCTCCAAGAATCATCTTTACATTTACATTTTACATTTTAGTCATTTAGCAGACACTCTTATCCAGAGCGACTTACTCCCTGTCTCCTAGGAATCATCTCCCTGTCTCCTAGGAATCATCGCCCTATCTCCTAGATTGCATCATCCCCCATCTCCTAGGTGTCGTCATCCCCCCATCTCCTAGGTGTCATCATCCCTCATCTCCTAGATGTCATCATCCCCCATCTCCTAGATGTCGTCATCTCCTAGATGTCATCATCCCCCATCTCCTAGGTGTCATCATCCCCCCATCTCCTAGGTGTCATCATCCCCCCATCTCCTAGATGTCATCATCTCCTAGATGTCATCATCCCCCCATCTCCTAGATGTCATCATCCCCCATCTCCTAGATGTCATCACATCCCCCCATCTCTTAGATGTCATGATCTCCTAGGTGTCATCATCTCCTAGATGTTATCATCCCCCATCTCCTAGATGTCATCATCCCCCCATTTCCTAGATGTCATCATCCCCCATCTCCTAGATGTCATCATCCCCCATCTCCTAGATGTCATCATCCCCCATCTCCTAGATGTCATCATTCCCCATCTCCTAGATGTCATCATCCCCCATCTCCAAGATGTATTCATCCCCCATCTCCTATATGTCATCATCACCATCTCCTAGATGCCATCACATCCCCCCATCTCTTAGATGTCATCATCTCCTAGGTGTCATCATCTCCTAGATGTCATCATCCCCCATCTCCTAGGTGTCATCATCCCCCATCTCCTAGATGTCATCATCCCCCCATTTCCTAGATGTCATCATCCCCCATCTCCTAGATGTCATCATCACCATCTCCTAGATGTCATAATCCCCCATCTCCTAGATGTCATCATCCCCATCTCCTAGATGTCATCATCCCCCATCTCCTAGATGTCATCATCCCCCATCTCCTAGATGTCATCATCTCCTAGATGTCATCATCCCCCATCTCCTAGATGTCATCATCCCCCATCTCCTAGATGTCATCATCCCCCATCTCCTAGATGCCATCATCCCCCATCTCCTAGATGTGATCATCCCCCATCTCCTAGATGTCATCATCCCTCATCTCCTAGATGTCGTCATCTCCTAGATGTCATCATCCCCCATCTCCTAGGTGTCATCATCCCCCCATCTCCTAGATGTCATCATCCCCAGTCTCCTAGATGTCATCATCTCCTAGATGTCATCATCCCCCCATCTCCTAGATGTCATCACATCCCCCCATCTCTTAGATGTCATCATCTCCTAGGTGTCATCATCTCCTAGATGTCATCATCCCCCATCTCCTAGGTGTCATCATCCCCCATCTCCTAGATGTCATCATCCCCCATCTCCTAGATGTCATCATCCCCCCATTTCCTAGATGTCATCATCCCCCATCTCCTAGATGTCATCATCCCCATGTCCTAGATGTCATCATCCCCCATCTCCTAGATGTCATCATTCCCCATCTCCTAGATGTCATCATCCCCCATCTCCAAGATGTATTCATCCCCCATCTCCTAGATGTCATCACATCCCCCCATCTCTTAGATGTCATCATCTCCTAGGTGTCATCATCTCCTAGATGTCATCATCCCCCATCTCCTAGGTGTCATCATCCCCCATCTCCTAGATGTCATCATCCCCCATCTCCTAGATGTCATCATCCCCCCATTTCCTAGATGTCATCATCCCCCATCTCCTAGATGTCATCATCACCATCTCCTAGATGTCATAATCCCCCATCTCCTAGATATCATCATCCCCCATCTCCTAGATGTCATCATCCCCATCTCCTAGATGTCATCATCCCCCATCTCCTAGATGTCATCATCCCCCATCTCCTAGATGTCATCATCCCCCATCTCCTAGATGTCATCATCCCCCATCTCCTAGATGACATCATCCCCCATCTCCTAGATGTCATCATCCCCCATCTCCTATATGCCATCATCCCCCTAGATGTCATCATCCCCCATCTCCTAGATGTCATCATCCCCCATCTCCTAGATGCCATCATCCCCCATCTCCTAGATGTCATCATCCCCCATCTCCTAGATGTCATCACAACCCATCTCCTAGATGTCATCTGTATGTAAATAGTGGTGTTGTCATTACATTAGTATTACAATGGTGTGTTATTGTAACTGCAAGTTATCTAATCATGTCATGTAAGTGTTCTGTTTAAATTTGCAAAAAGATCACTGTAGAATCGCCCCGTTTATTAAAGTATATTTTTTCAGTATGATGACTTGATTATGTGGATAATCTAGAAAATGAAGTACATTTTATCCTGGGGGCTAAACATCTACACATTCTATAAATATACTGAATAAAAATATAAACGCTGGAGTAGAAGCCGGATGTGGATGTCCGGGGTTGGCGTGGTTACATGTGGTCTGTGGTTGTGAGGTCGGTTGGACATACTGCCAAATTCTCTAAAACGACGTTGGAGGCGGCTTATGGTAGGGAAATTAACATTACATTATCTGGCAACAACTCTGGTGGATATTCCTGCAGTCAGCATGCCAATTGCACACTCCCTCAACTTGAGACATCTGTGGCATTGTGTTGTGTAAAGAAACTGCACATTTTAGAGTGGCCTTTTATTGTCCCCAGCACAAGGTGCACCTGTGTAATGATCATGCTGTTAAATCATCTTCTTGATATGCCACACCTGTCAGGTGGATGGATTATCTTGGCAAAGGAGAAATGCTCACTAACAGGGATGTAAACTAATTTGTGCACAACATTTGAGAGAAATATGCTTTTTGTGCATATGGAACATTTCTGGGATCTTTTATTTCAGCTCATGAAACATGGGACTAACACTTTACATGTTGCATTTATTTTTGTTCAGTAATACATTCTAAACATTTCTTTGACAAACACGCTACCAGACCATCACAACAAAACAGCTGTGTCAGTCAGTCAGTCAAATAGTCAATCAGTCAAATGGTCAGTCTGTCAATAGTTAGTCAGTCAGTCACATAGTCAGTCTGCCAATAGTAAGTCTGTCAATAGTCAGTCGGTCAATAGTCAGTCAGTCAATAGTCAGTCAGCAGTGCTTGGCAGAGCCTTGGAGTAGAAGCAGAGAAGTCTATAAGAAGCCATTTCCAGACTAAACGCTCTGGTATAGCTCTCCAAGGCCACTGATTTATTCCAGACGCTTTATACTTTAATACCCTTTCAGCCAGATGAGAGCAGAGGTGAAATTGGTCAGAAACACTGAGCTCCAACAGAGAATATGTGATCAAATCAAATCCTATTTGTCGCATGCGCCGAATAAAACGGGTGTAGACTTTACTGTGAAATGCTTCCTTACGAGCCGTTCCCAACGATGCAGAGTTACAATAAAAAGAAAAATAGTAACACAAGGAATAAAATACACATTGGAGCTATATACAGGGAGTACCAGTACCAGATCAATGTATAGGGGTACGAGGTATTTGAGGTAGATACTGTATGTATATAAAGGCAGGGTAAAGTGACTAGGCATCAGGATGGATAATAAGAGTCAAATAAAGAACAGAATAGCAGCAGCATCTGATGAGTGTAAAAGTGTGCGTGTGTTGTGTCGGTATGCTTGTGTGTGTTGTGTGCGTATGTAGTTTATGTGAATGTGTGTGGATTTTGTGTGAGAGTGTGTGTGTGTGTGTGCATTCGGAAAGTATTCAGACCCCTTGACTTTTTCCACATTTTGTTACGTTACAGCCTTATTCTAAAATGGATTAAATCATTTTTTTCCCCCTCATCAATCTACACACAATACCCCATACCGACAAAGCAAAAACAGGTTTTTAGACATTTTTACAAATGTATAAAAAAAAAAGAACAAAAAAAAAAAGATCACAGTTGCATAAGTATTCAGACCCTTTACTCAGTACTTTGTTGAAGCACCTTTGGCAGAGATTACAGCCTCGAGTCTTCTTGGGTATGACGCTACAAGCTTGGCACACCTGTATTTAGGGAGTTTCTCCCATTCTTCTCTGCAGATCCTCTCAAGCTCTGTCATGTTGGATGAGGGGCGTTGCTGTACAGCTATTTTCAGGTCTCTCCAGAGATGTTTGATCGGGTTCAAAAAGTGTAAAAGGTCAAGGGCTCTGAATACTTTCCGAATGCACTGTATATGAATGTTATCTGAATGTTCAGGTCCAGGCTCTGGCTGGGCCACTCAAGGACATTCAGAGACTTGTCCCGAAGCCACTCCTGCATTGTCTTGGCTGTGTGCTTAGGGTCGTTGTCCTGTTGGAAGGTGAACCTTCGCCCCAGTGGAGCAGGTTTTCATCAAGGATCTCTCTGTACTTTGCTCCATTCATCTTTCCCTCGATCCTGACTAGTGTCCCAGTCTCTGCCGCTGAAAAACATCCCCACAGCATGACGCTGCCACCACAATGCTTCACCGGATGTTACCAGGTTTCCTCCAGACGTGATTGTCAAAGACTCCAGCCACCCTAGTCATAGACTGTTCTCTCTGCTACCGCACGGTAAGTGGTACCGGAGCGCCAAGTCTAGGTCCAAGAGGCTTCTAAACAGCTTCTACCCCCAAGCCATAAGACTCCTGAACATCTAATCAAATGGCTACCCAGAATATTTGTAATGCGCCCCCCCACCCCCCCCCCCTCCCCCCTCCCTCCCCTCCTTTACGCTGCTGCTACTCTCTGTTTATTATCTATGCATAGTCACTTTAATAACTCTACCTACATGTACATATTACCTCAATTACCTCGACTAACCGGTGCCTCCGCACATTGATTGACTCGGTACCGGTACCCCCCTGTATATATAGCCTCGCTATTGTAATTTTTAATGCTGCTCTTTCATTATTTGTTACTTTTATTTAGTATTATTTAGTATTTTTTCTTTTGTGATTTTATTTTTTGTATTCTTTCTTAAAACTGCATTGTTGGTTAAGGGCTTGTAAGTAAGCATTTCACTGTAAGGTCTACACCTGTTGTATCCGGCTCATGTGACAAATACAATTTGATTTGATCTGATGCTTGGCATTCAGGCCAAAGAGTTCAATCTTGGTTTCATTAGACCAGATGATCTTGTTTCTCATGGTCTGAGAGTCCTTTAGGTGACTTTTGGCAAACTCCAAGCAGGATGTCATGTGCCTTTTACTGAGGAGTGGCTTCCGTCTGGCCACTCTACCATAAAGGCCTGATTGTTGGAGTGCTGCAGAGATGGTTGTCCTTCAGAGGAACTCTGGAGCTCTGTCAGAGTGACCATCAGGTTCTTGGTCACCTCCCTGACCAAGGCCCTTCTCCCACAATTTCTCAGTTTGACCAGGCGGCCAGCTTTAGGAAGAATCTTGGTGGTTCCAAACATCTTCCATTTAAGAAAGATGGAGGCCACTGTGTTATTGGGGACCTTCAATGCTGTAGAAATGTTTTGGTACCCTTTCCTAGATCTGTGCCTCAACACAATCCTGTCTCAGAGTTCTACAGACAATTCCTTCGACCTCATGGCTTGGTTTTTGCTCTGACATGCACTGTCAACTGTGGGACCTTATATAGACAGGTGTGTGCCTTTCCAAATCATGTCCAATCAATTGTATTTACCACAGGTGGACTCCAATCAAGTTGTAGAAACATCTCAAGGATGATCAATGGAAACAGGATGCACCTGAGCTCAATTTCAAGTCTCATAGCAAAGGGTCTGAATACTTACGTAAATAAGGTATTTCTGTTTTTTATTTGTAATAATTTTGTATTGTCAAGTTGTTTTTAAACGCCACTTTAAACGTGTACATGATACTACAACAACATTTCCGCACAGGAACAGTAAAGTCAGTAAAGTAAAGAAGTCGCCCTTCTCCTGATGATTACTGCGGCAGGTTTTCTGTGGTGTTTGTAGCCTGGGATTTTTTTGTATGTTCCAATTTTTATGAACTGCTGCTTAGCAACTGTGGTGGCCGCTACCTTTTATTGCCATTGGGATCCCCACTGCTCCAAACATGTTTTGTGTTTTCATTATGGCTCAATCAAAAACTTTGGAACAATACTTAGCTGACAATACTCAATATTGAGGCATACTAAAAAAATAAGTCTGTTTAGGAAGTTAGCACCATCCTGATAGCCTACCTTATTCCTGAATTTGAGGTGAGGCCTGTGAGCTGTGATGTGTACTAGTCCTGCATGGCTATACTCTGTGTGTGTGTTGTGTGTGTGTGTGTGTGTGTGTGTGTGTGTGTGTGTGTGTGTGTGTGTGTGTGTGTGTGTGTGTGTGTCTCTCTCTCTCTCTCTCTGTGTCTGCCTGCCTCTGTGTCTGTTTCCGTGCTTGCTTGCTTGCCTGCGTGCTTGCATTCGTTAAACTGTTCTAGTAGAATTTGATCAGTTATTCACTTTTTCATTGCTTTCATGACTGGTATCTTATTGAGAAGTAAACTGGGGACAACGCCTCAACCGTTTTATGTTGCCCTAATTCAAATCAAATCAAATATTATTTGCCACATGCGCCGAATACAACAGGTTACCTCCCGAGTGGCGCAGTGGTCTAAGGCACTGCATCGCAGTGCTAGCTGTGCCACTAGAGATCCTGGTTCGAATCCAGGCTCTGTCGTAGCCAGCCGCGACCGGGAGACCCATGGGGCGGCGCACAATTGGCTCAGCGTCATCCAGGGTAGGGGAGGGAATGGCCGGCAGGGATGTAGCTCAGTTGGTAGAGCATGGTGTTTGCAACGCCAGGGTTGTGGGTTTGATTCCCACGGGGGGCCAGTATAAAAAATAATGTATGCACTCATTAACTGTAAGTCGCTCTGGATAAGAGCGTCTGCTAAATGACTAAAATGTTTTAAAAAATGCTTACTTACAGCCCTTAACCAACAATGCATTTATTTATTTTTATAAAAAGTAAAATAAAACAACAACAACAAAAAAGTGTTTGTTATTTTTTGGGAAAAGCGAGTGTATTGAGAGTGCATTGTGTTCTATCTCTCCGTCTACTTTCATCCTCGCCTTTATTGCGCGCAGCACCAACCCTGCACCTAGGCCAGAGGGACCCATGGAGTGGACGTATGCGTATCAGAGTCAGCCTTGCCGGAGGGCGTTTTTCTACCTTATGATCGCTTACAGAAGTAGGCTACAAGCTAATGGATAGCAGATAACCAGCGCTGTGCAGCCTAATCGTGACGCTACTTGTATCCGTCCCATCGCTCGCCGAAGTGGTTGGGTTTTGGAACCGCTACCTGTCCAGCTCTCACTGCACCTGTTCGGGGAGGTAGTGGAGTGCACTGCGAAGATGATCTCACCCATCCCCCCGCAACTGCCTTGAGGATAATCAGAACATAGATGATGTAGGCTGTTCGAGGCAGTTTTGGGATATTTTTCGGGGATTATTTTGCATTACGCATGCGATAATAAATCAAATACAGTTCCCACGAGAGTTATCGGCACTTCTAAGGAAATATATGACGCACAAGCAACTTTAATATTGATTATTATTTTTTATTTATATTTTTTAAATATTTGGATGATAGGGTGAGAGCCGAGGTAACCGGGTGTCTTTGTAAATTAAACATTCCCAGCAGTTATGGCATTTGTGTCTGAATATCGAACTATACATACTGACTTATCTGGAAGGCTTTCATGTTAGCCTTTATCTGAGAGGATGCGGAGGATCCTTCTCCCCGGGTCCTCGGTGTCCTCTCTGCCGCCGTAATGGCTTGCGGGAGAGGCTGCTGCTCCCGCGCGATGAACGAGGATAACGCGCGGTTCCTGATGCTGGCGGTGCTGATCATGCTGTATCTGCTGTGCGGCGCTGCGGTGTTCTCCGCGTTGGAGCAACCGAAGGAGCGGCAGGCCAAAGAGCGGTGGGCGCAGCGCATCGAGAGCTTCACCCAGAAGCACAACCTCACCCGGACCGATTTGGAGACCTTTCTCCGGTTCTACGAGGAGGCGAACGTCGCCGGTATCCGCGTGGATACACTCAGACCTCGCTGGGATTTTACCGGCGCCTTTTACTTCGTGGGGACCGTTGTGTCGACCATAGGTAAGCTCAGAAACAAAGCCAGAAGGTTCAGTAAAGACTGCGGTGTATTGCAAAAATTGGCTCTTTTAATCTAAATGCACCATTTGAATCATTTAGAATAGGTGCCATATACCTGTTTCACGTTTACGCGCAATGACGCAGGGATGAGATGACAATAACATTTTTGTAATATTTTTTTTTATACCTTTTAAAAAATGCGTCAGTGTTATAATTCAGGAAATTAGTTGCACTTCAAATTATATGAGGACACTGTGACACCTTGACAAACTGATACCCTCCTTTGGCCTATTGTAGATGACCTGCATACAGAGGAGACAAGTTACATTGGATACAGGAAAAATACTTATCTCAAAGTGACAGAGCCTTGACCCTTCTCAAAAAGATGAAGTCGGTCTCAGAAAATCAATCATCAGTTAAATGGCAGCTCCTATTTCTCCCAGGTCATCATGCTTTTAAGGCGGAAGGAATATGAATGTCAAATTACTAATGAAAAGTGACATCAGTTTTGCTCAAATATTCTATGGCTATTAATTATTTAGGATTTTTATTTTCATTGTAGATATTCATTTTTCTTGTTTTTACTGTTTCCTGTAGGCTGTCAACCATTACAAATCAACTACAGTTAATTAAGGACATTGCCTCCCTCCTGGCCTCCATATTTTCTTTACTGAGAGTATGCATCACAGAGATATAACCCAGGGGTGGCAGACGATACAGCCAGAGGTTTGAAGTTGAGTACATGTTGATGCTCAAAGGCTGTTTGCACAGTATGGGTATACCGCCGTCAACATCAATAAGATAATGAAAGGTCAGACACACAAACAGAAGCCAATAAAGCCATTCCTGTAGCTACACTCTAAAAATGAGGGGTTCAACAAGGGTTATTCTAAGATCCTCAAAGTTCTTCGAAGAACCTTATGGTTCTTGGCACTGAAAATTGCCACCAAAGGGTTCTTCCAAGAACCACATAGGAGGTGGGGTTCATCGAGGAACCTCCTTAGTTGGTGGGGGTTCTTGCAGGAATGTAACTGCCCAACTGAAACATTTGGATTTGAAAGGACAGCAGGTGCAGGCACTTAACTTTGTATTTTTTTTTTTTTTTTAGATCTACTCAATTTAAAGTAAGGTTTGTCCCTTGTATGATCTAAATTGATATTGTTTTATGATGATACCATCTATCTTTTCATATTTGTGTAAATCTTTCTAAAACAGAAAATGGACACAATTCAATGGATATCAAGCAACAGGTAAGAATATGTATGCTATAAGAATATGTTGAAGGCTAGCTGTATTGGGTGCAGATGAATGAACTGCTCACTTTTCTGTCTGTAGGTATACAGACGAGGAGGCATACAAAGGTATGTCAATTGGTATTGGTATGTTATGCAGATCACATGTACCATCCTCCCCCTTACCTCTTCAATGAAAATCCCATAGGCCTCTACATTATGGACAAGGCATGTGTATGAAAACCATTATCAAAACAGTTTTTTTCATTCACATTTATTACAAAAACCAAGGTATGAATACTGTCGTGTGCATGTTTTGTTAAACATCTGTATAATTACTATTTTTTGGATTCACAGACTTCACCCTCCCTACACCTCTGATGAATATAACAGGAAACCTGTTCGATCACCATGCACTGCAAAATCATTCTGGCTATGGATACAGAGAACATCAACACATTAACATCAACATGCCAGAGGATATACCCATTGGACTTGGGGCTCTGCTAGGAGTTTTCCTCATATTTAGATTTTTATATTCTGCTTTGCCACTAAAATCATAATAAAATTGACAACTAAAATATTGTGTTATTGTTGTTATTGTTATGCGTATTATTATTAATAATAATAGGGGAAACCCAAAAAGTTATTTGAAGATCCATTAAAAGGGGTTCTTCGAAGAACTTATAGGGGTTCCCCCACAGTCTCAATTTGAAGAACCCCTAAAGGATCCTCCAGGAACCTTGACTTTTTAGAGTGTAGCATCTCCTTTCCCTCTCCTCCAGTAGCCTAGTCTCAAGCCTGTTCAGTTGAAGCCCTGTCTCTTTCTTTTTGAAGGATGAGTTGTTTTAGAGATTTCTCTTTCATCTCCAAGGAGCACATCTGTGAAAATGGTAATGAAACACCACCCCACCCCTCACTAAATTAGCATTTCACTCAAGGGGATGGAGGAGAGGAGCGAGAAATGAGAAAGAGAAAGAGACAGATGCTTAGAAAACTAGAAGTATTATGAGACATCGTCACCTATGGCAACCTGGTTTACATTATTATCCTTTACCTTGGAAGTGAACGAGGGATGCAGGGTGGGCTTTTTAGGAACAGACAGACAGGGTAATGTTAGGTCATTATGATGAGTAAACTCTCTGATCATTTTTCTTTCTCTCTCTCGTCCCTCCCCTCTCTCTCGCTCCCCCGTATCTCCCTCCCTCTCTCCCCCCTCCTCTCCCTCCGTCCCTCTCTCCCCCCTCCTCTCCCTCCGTCCCCCGCCCACCCCGGTCAGGATTTGGCATGACCACCCCGGCCACGGTCAGCGGCAAAGTCTTCCTCATCTTCTACGGCCTGATCGGCTGCGCCTCCACCATCCTCTTCTTCAACCTCTTCCTGGAGCGCATCATCACGGTGCTCGCCTTCGTCCTCAAGTCCTGCCATGAGCTGCAGCGCCGGCGCCAGGGCATCATGCCCCGCGATGGCCACAGGAAGGCGCCACCGCCAGGACCCAGAGATAGAGACAGGGACATTCTGGCTGGATGGAAGCCTTCAGTGTACTATGTGATGCTGATTCTCTGTGTGGCCGCTGTGGTGATCTCCTGCTGTGCCTCGGCCATGTATTCGGCGGCGGAGGCTGGGGATATCTGGACTCGCTGTACTTCTGTTTTGTGGCATTTAGCACCATCGGGTTTGGGGACATGGTGAGCAGCCAGAGGGTTGCATACGATGGGAACCAGACAACCTACAGACTGGGGAACTTCCTGTTTATATTGATGGGTGTCTGCTGTATCTACTCGCTGTTCAACGTCATATCCATCGTCATCAAGCAGGTGATGTTTTTATGTAGCTATGTTTGTCCATTCTGTAGCTCTAACGGTCCATTCTCTCTCTCTCTCTCTCTCTCTCTCTCTCTCTTCTCTCTCTCTCTCTCTCTTCTCTCTCTCTCTCTCTTCTCTCT